>NC_136987.1:320000-335000 GCF_032717465.1 Coenobita brevimanus
TACCTCCCCCCCTCTGTGTGTGTGTGTGTGTGTGTGTGTGTGTGTGTGTGTGTGTGTGTGTGTGTGTGTGTGTGTGTGTGTGTGTGTACGCGCGCGCTTGAACATAACTGATATAAACGCTTCAATCCCTTACAACATAAATGAAAATATCCCACTGTTACGTCTTTCAATCTAGAGCTGTGATTTTAGCACTACTTTCTACCATTCCCATCAAAAAATACTGAGACTAAGGCAAAGGACTGACGAACCAACACATAAAATATCCAATGTGTATTCTAATTAAGCCTATACACAAAATATCCAAATATGACCCCATTCCCCCTCTCCTCCTTCAATAAAAAAAAAGAATGCTGAGAGTTAGGCAAAGGACTGACGAATCTATACATATAATACTCAGTGTAACGCTTTAAAGTATATCTATAGCTTATACAGTACTCCTATTCCCCCTACTTTCATTATAAGGGCTGGTGGGCTTGAGGGAAAGGACTGACAAGCCTACACATCATATATTCAATACCTAATCCTATTTCCCCCTCTGTCTTCCCCAGCCTGGCGGATAAGTACATGGTGGCCAGTGCTTACGACATCTCTATCAGGGTGAGTGAGTCCCCCCCCCTTCCTCTCTCTCTCTCTCTCTCTCTCTCTCTCTCTCTCTCTCTCTCTCTCTCTCTCTCTCTCCTCGCGTAACACCATTTAGTCTCTTTCGTTTTTAGTTTTTCTCTACCGCCTCTTCCTAGTCTTTGGTGCTGTTTTTTTTTTCGGAGCTATTTCTCTCTCTCTCTCTCTCTCACTCACACACACACACACACACACACACACAAACCTCTCGCTCTCTCTCACCCAACTTCCTTCCTGCCTCCCACAATTTTCTTTCCTCCTTCCTTCCCTCTCTCTCTCCCTCCAACATTTTTCCTCTCCTCCGTTTTTCCCTCCACCCAGAAGGCCCCAGAGACGAGGAAATCATGGGGCACTTTCAAGGAGGGAGAGAGAGAGGGAGAGAGAGTCTTTTATTTTCCTTCCTACCTTACGATTTTATTTAAGACTTAACCTTTGTACAGATGCCTTGTTTTCATCTGACGGAACTAGGTATCTCTCTCTCTCTCTCTCTCTCTCTCTCTCTCTCTCTCTCTCTCTCTCTCTCTCTCGTAGTAAAATGTCAAAATACTCAAACGTTAATTTTTTTTTTAATTTACTTATATACTTATCTATCTTTTTTCAAACTTTTCATTCAACTTAGGGGACTCTCTCTCTCTCTCTCTCTCTCTCTCTCTCTCTCTCTCTCAAGGCTGCAGAAACGAGGGGGGACGGAAGTCTGCTCTCCTCTTTCGTATTATTGCCCGTCTTTGTTTTTTCTTATTATTATTATTATTAACATTATAACTATCATTATTATTAATCATTATTACTACTACTATTACTATTACTGCTGCTACTACTACTATTATTATCATTATTTATTATTATTATTATTATTTTAATTATTATTATTATTAGTTATTATCCATATTATTATTATTATTATTATTATTATTATTATTATTATTACTGTCGCTTGTATGATACCGGTAACATTGTCTTTTTGCCTTTTTTTTTTTTTTTTACATTTAGAGTGACGCGATTCCTTTCTAACATTAATTTTTATTTTTTGATAGCAAGATCTCAAAATATTTCTTTATATTTATTTACAGATTTCCCCCCGCATGATTTTCTTTTAACACCCTCAATGCAGTTCACTGTGTGTGTGTGTGTGTGTGTGTGTGTGTGTGTGTGTGTGTGTGTGTGTGTGTGTGTGTGTGTGTGTGTGTGTGTGTGTGTGTGTGTGTGTGTGTGTGTGTGTGTGTGTGTATTTCTGAGTCGCCATTTTTTTTTTTTTTTCCAATGTGACTTCCCGCCTTTTCCACAATAGATTTCCATGTCACCAAGTTTCATTTTTTTTTTTTTTCACAGCCCGTATTTCCCCACCCTGCAGCTTATTTCTACTGCACACACACACACACACACACACACACTCACACACGCATTTTCTCCCCATGTGTATGTTTTCCCATCCTGTATTTACCTACGTATTTTCCTTCCTGTATTTTCCTCCGTTTATTCCTTCCAGTGGCTCTCCACGTTTTTTCCTCCGTCCTTCCCCTCGTCTGTATTTTCCGTGTGTGTGTTTTCCATGGGTGGGAGTTCTCAGGCGGGACTATAATTAACTTTGCCAACTAGCTACAAACTTGATTTTCCCCGGGGCCGATGCGGAGAATCAGATTAATAGCAAGCCCATCACTCTGTACCTAGATGTTATTTTTTTATCTCGACTCTATGGACGATGAACAATTTAAATATAACTTTTTATACTACTACTACTACCAATACTATTACTATTACTACTACTACTAAACCTTATTCAGCTTCGTCATCTCTTAAACCACATATTCAGTTACCTTAAGATTATTTCAAATCCTTTTTACTAACCAAAGACTGGCAATCGTCTTCCTAATTAAAAAAATACATTACCCTCAAAAATAAAACACTATATATGCGTACGTCTGAGGGTCGATTAGATTCCCCTCTCCCCCCCCAAAAAAAAAGAGAAATATGGAAGTTTTTGCATATATAATACCTTAAAAAAAAAAAAAAAAAATCCCTATGTACTGTTTCAAAGATATTTCTATGCACTGACTGAAAGGATGATATTGGACGAAAACTATCATGATACCGTGATGTGTTTTACTTGAAAATATGAAGACTATGACACACACACATTAACCAAAGCACCACTCAACACTAAGCCTCTCTCTCTCTCGCTCTCGCTTTCTGTCTCTCTCTCACACACACATACACACAAACCTCTACATTAACCGAAGCACCACTCAACACTAAGCTTTCCTCTCTCTCTCTCTCTCTCTCTCTCTCACACACACAGACACACACCTATGTTTACTCTCGCCAACCACCACGTTTCACATGCATCTTTTCAATCATTCACAGTGCCTCTCACGGTACCCCAATAGTCCCCCCTCCCCCTTTCCTGTCATCCATTTTCTATTCACTGAGAGAGAGAGAGAGAGAGAGAGAGAGAGAGAGAGAATCGCATCCTCTTACTGCCACCATCTTCTCCCATTTCCCTATCCCTCTACCATCCTTCCATCATCCTCCCCCCCCCATTCTTATCTTTCTCTCTCATTAAATCCACACTTGTGAGCTAACTCTATCTCTATCTTTAAATCCTCCAGCACGTCCAGGAGGGAGTGAAGAGGAACAACGTGCTATATGTCTACCAACACCTCGTACACACACTCCACCACCAGCCACAACTCGCTGCCATGTGTCGGAAGGTGAGGAGAGAGAGAGAGAGAGAGAGAGAGAGAGAGAGAGAGAGACACCTGCAATGTGTCGAAAGTCGTAGAGGTGAACACAGATAGATATTGGTCGTGTGTGTGTGTGTGTGTGTGTGTGTGTGTGTGTGTGTGTGTGTGTGTGTGTGTGTGAGAGAGAGAGAGAGAGAATTTAGACAAAAGGGTGACGACGGGGATATAAAGTTTTACGGCACCAAAGACATTCCATTAATTCACTGTCCCTCGTGATGCAACTAGAGGGGAGAGGAAGAGGGGAAAAGAGGAGACGTAAAGAGGTGTGAGGAAAAGAGGGGAGATGTAAAGAGGTGGGAGGAAAAGAGGGGAGATGACTAGAGAAAGAGATGAAGAGGTATGAGAAAAGAGGAGAGGAAGAGGGGAAAAGAGGGGATGTGAAGAGAGATGAGGAAAAGAGGGGAGACGTAAAGAGGTGCGAGGAAAAGAGGGGAGATGAAAAGAGGCGTGAGAAAAAGAGGGGAGATGAAAAGAGGTGTGAGGAAAAGAGGGGAGATGAAAAGAGGCGTGAGAAAAAGAGGGGAGATGAAAAGAGGCGTGAGAAAAAGAGGGGAGATGAAAAGAGGCGTGAGAAAAAGAGGGGAGATGAAAAGAGGTGTGAGGAAAAGAGAGGGGAGATGTAAAGAGGTGTGAGGAAAAGAGGGGAGATAAAGAGAGAAAGAGATGAAAAAGTATGAGAAAAGGGGAGAGGAAGAGAGGAAAAGAGGGGAAGTGAACAGTGGTGTGGGGGAAAGTGGAAAGGAGGAGTGGAAAAGAGGTGTCAGGAAAGGAGAAGTGAAAAAAAGGTGTCAAGAAGAGGCGAAGTGAACAAAGGTGTCAGAAAAGAGGGGAGAGGAAGAGAGGAAAAGAGATGAAGAAAGGTACGATGAAATGCGGGGAGATGAAATGGTGTGAGGAAGAGATGATAAGTGTGAGAAAAGAGGGGAGAGAAAAGAGTGGAGAGGAAGAGGGGAAAAGAGAGGATATAGAGAGCTGTGAGGAAGAGATGAGATAAAGAGGGGAAAAGAGGGGAGATGACGTGAAGGATATGAAGAGGTGAGGAAAAGATAAAAAGAGAGACACGAAGAGGTGAAAAAAGAGGGGATGGGCGAGAGGAAAAGAGGTGAGATAAAGGGGTGAGGAAAAGAGGAGGGGGGATGAAGAGAGGAGAAAAGGGGAGGGGTGAAGAGGAGAGATAAGGTGAGAGGAACAAGGAAGGAGGGAGAAGGGACGTGGAATGGGAGAAAGGAGGGGAGAAAAAGAGGGAAGAGAGGAGAAAGGGCTGGATAAGGGCAGGAAAAGGGAGCCGTGAAGATAGGGAAAGAAGGGAAGAACATGAGAGAGAGAGAGAGAGAGAGAGAGAGAGAGAGAGAGAGAGAGAGAGAGAGATGAGAGAAAAATTGGCAAATGGATGGGAGGAGGGGAAAGCATGACAGGAGGGAGTGGGAGAGAGAAATGAGAGAGAATGGAGTGAGAGAAACAATGGTGAGGGGAGATATTAACTAGAATAGCCGGCATTGTGGAGAGAGAGAGAGAGAGAGAGAAGGGGAGGGGAAGGGGAAGGGGAGACGAAGGAAAATAAGAAAAGTGATTTTAAATAACATTAAGTGGCTTTAAATAACATCTTAAGTGCCTCTTAAAGAACATCTTAAGCGCAATTAAATACCATCTTAAGCGCAATTCAATAACATCTTAAGCGCAATTAAAAACCATCTTAAGCGCATCTTAAATAAAATCTTTAGCGCATTTTAAATAATATCTTAAGAGCCTTTCAAATATCAAATGAATTTTACTAACATCTTGGGTACATTTTTAAGTAACATCTTAAATAACATCTTACGTGGATTTTAAATGACATATCCCAAGTGAATTCTATATAACAGCTCACGTGCATTTCAAATTACATGTTAAATAACATCTTCAGTGAACTTTAAACTAGAAAGCACTCAGTGAATACCTCCGCCAATGCCACTGCAGGACCCGGATCCGATCAGCCCCAAAATGTAATTGATTCTTTCTAGTCCCATGGCCCACTCTTCCACAAAACTGCACTGAAATTCATTAAGAACTTTTGGAGATATCGTCTGGACAAACAGACAGACAAACATAGGTGAATACATAACCTCCTCCAACTTGGCTGGGGGAGGTAACAGCATCCCGATACAAGGGGATACAAGACTCACCCGCCACAACACCAAGGAGAGAAGAAGCAGGTGGCCTTCTAAGACTCCCAGGCCATGACCCCCTGTGAGTGAGTCAGTGTGAAGGTTCCGGAGAGCACTTAGCAGCGTGTGTGATAAAAGTTAGCACTCCATAACACCACTGAGCCATAAACACCTTAATATACAGCACACATACAACACACGACGGGGAGGCGGTGGGCGAAGAGAGAGGGATGGAGGGAATAAGAGGGGAGAAGGGGAGTAAGGGAAGGAATAAATGGGAACAGGGGGAGGAACGGAAGGGAGAAAGGGAGGAATGGAAAGATGAGAGGGGGATGGAGGGGGTGTGAGAGAGGGATGGATGAGGGGGTGTGAGAGAGGGATGGATGAAGGGAATAAGAGGGGAGAAGGGGAGTAAGGGAAGGAATACGTGGGGAGAGGCAGGAACGGAATGGGGAAAGTGAGGAACGGAAAGGAGAGAGGGGGGGCAGAAGGGCAGGAACGGTGGGGAATAAGAGGGGAGAAGAGAGGGGGGATGAGAGAGAGGAATGGAGAGAAAATGGGGGTGGGGGAGCGAGGGTAGGGGGCAATTTTAAGGCCACTAAGCTATAAACACCTTGCTACTTATCACACATAGAACATACGGCTGGGGGAGGGAGGGGAGAGGGGGAGAAAAGAGGGGGGGATGGAGAGAAAGGGGAGTGGGGGGGGAGAGGGGAGGGGCAATTTCAAGGTTAGTGAGCTATAAACATCTTCCTTCACACCCACCACATACAACATACGATCTGGGAGTGGGTGGGGGGATGGAGGGGATTAAGAGGAGGAAAGGGGAGAGAGGGGAATTAGAGGGGGGAATGGGAGGGAACATGAGGGGAGAAGGAGGGGAATGGGAGGAGGGAACATGAGAGGAAGGGAGGGGAAAAGGAGAGGAATACAGCGAAGAAGCCGGAAGAGAGGCAAGGATGAAAGAGAGGCGGATGGGAAGTGCGCAAAAGAGGAGAGGAGAGGAGAGGAGAGGAGAGGAGGGGAGGGGAGGGGAGGGGACACAGAAAAGGAAGGAGAAATGGAGGGAAGAGGGAAGGAAAGGATGATGACGATGATGATGATGATGATGATGATAACGAGAAGGAAGAGGAAGAAGAGGAAGAGGAGGAGGAGGGTAGGGACAATATGCAAGGGAACAGGGAGGGGAGGGGGGTGGGGGAAATACAAAGAAAACCTTTAACCACATAAATAAAGGAGGGACAGACAGACAGAGACAGACACAGACAGACAGTGATAGACAGATACAGGTAAATAGACAGACAGAAGGCGTGGAGGCGAAACACAGCAGAATGGAGAGAGAGAGAAGGACAGAGGGGCATGGAGGAAAGGTGAGAGGTGAAGATAAATGAGGGAGGAAGGGAGAGAGGAGGGGTGGGAGGGAGAAAGGGAGGGAGAGAGGGGGAAGGGAGTAGGATTAACTGAAGCCTGGATTAACATAAGCGTCTATTTCATCGCAGCGTAAGAGGTGTGGGTATAAATGGATTCAACCTCGCTCACTCTCACTACATAAAATTAGGGATATAACAGATAGATACTGTGATATATAAATGGAGAGGGGGAGAGAGGAGGAGGGCGGGGATAAATAGATAGACAGATAGATAGACAGATATAAATAAACAGGTAGATAGATATGGGGTACAGATTGATAAACAAAAACATAGGCAAAGCGCGCCCCCTCCCACCCCACACACACACACACACACACACACACACACACACACACACACACACACACACACACACACCATACACAAAGCTGACCCCAACACACACACACACACAACATCCCCCCCACACACACAACCCCCCCTACACACAAACACAACATCCCCCTCCCACATACACGCAGCTGACCCCCGACACAGACACACTTCACTCTCTGGGATTTGCCTCTCTCGCCTGCCAACTGAGTCAATAACTGCACATTATCATTTTTATATCTAACCTCGCTTGCCAAACACTCAACATATTCAAGTGATACAGAGGAAATTTGGGAGTATCTATCTATTTATTTATCTAGGGAATTTGGGAGTCTATCTACCTATTTATCTAGGGAATTTGGGAGTCTATCTATCTATTTATCTAGGGAATTTGGGAGACTATCTATCTATTTATCTAGGGAATTTGGGAGCCTCTATCTATTTATCTAGGAAATTTGGGAGTCTATCTATCTATTTATCTAGGGAATTTGGGAGTATCTATCTATCTATTTATCTAGGGAATTTGGGAGTCTATCTATCTATTTATCTAGGGAATTTGGGAGTATCTATCTATCTATTTATCTATCTATGCATCTATACCCTTATCACATTCAACAGAGGGAGTATGAGAGTCAGTATCTATCTATCTATACACTTATCACAAACAAGTTATAAAAGGGGAATTTGGGAGTCACTATCTATCTGTCTATCTATCTATATCAACCTCTCTCTCTCTCTCTCTCTCTCTCTCTCTCTCTCTCTCTCTCTCACACACACACACACGCACACCCAAGCGCCCCCTAATTACAATGACTTCTGGACAACGCAACATGTGTTCCAATGTTCACAGTCACCTGCCTCTTTCTCCTGACATGTGGAGAGAGAGAGAGAGAAAGAGAGAGAGAGAGAGAGAGAGAGAGATGGACAATACTAATCATCATCATCATCACCACCATAATAACATTAATGAAAACGCAGGAAAGAGGCTACTATTTTAGGTCAAATCGCCTCACAACGACGTCAAGTTCACCTAACAGCATTATTCACCTGGCTGGTATACCCCTTTACACCTGTCTCGTCACACCTGGTATACCCCTTTACACCTGTCTCGTCACACCTGGTATATCCCTTCAAACCTGTCTCGTCACACCTGGTATACCCCTTTACACCTGTCTGGTCATACCTGGTACATCCCTTTACACCTGTCCCCTTTGATAGCCTGCCACCTGCCTCCACTCACACCCACTTCCTTATTACAGGTGGACATGAACAGAAAGGTTGGGTTCGTCTTGTTATCCACACCTGTCATCTTACACCAACCTCTCTACTCACCTCCCTGCTTACCTACCTACTCATCTACCTACCTACCTACCTATCCACTTATCTATCTACACACCTATCTATCCACCTATCCATTTACCTACCGACTAATCAACTCACCATCCTACCTACCCACCTAACAACTTCCTTACTCATTTACCAGTTTACAATTTACCCATTCACCTGCCTATCTATCTCTATACCCATCTACCCACGTTCCTACCCACTCATTTACCTCTATTCCCAACTACCATACACTGACAAATCTCACAGCCACACGTCACACCGCCATACGTTAAATTCACACCTGTTTACACCTCCCCTCACACCTGTCCCTTAATTACAGGTGTTCGAGGACAACGGAAATGCTGTCTTGATGTCCCCCGCCCTTCTCGCCCTCAGCCCTGAAGCCCTCAAGCAGCTCCTTCAAGAACCACTGAGGATTACTTCTGAGACGGTCATTTTCAGGGCTCTTATCAAATGGTAGGAATCTTATTATTATTATTAATATTATTGTTATTATTATTATTATTCTCTCTGTATCTGTCTGTCTCTCTCTCTATGAATCAACCACAAGTCATATTCCATCAACGCCAAACCAAATCAACCAACCAACCCTCCACCACCATACCCATCTATTTTTTCCTATCTATCTACCAACCTATTTACTTGTACATCCTCACATCTACCACACGCACTCTAAACCTCCCCCCCCCCTCTCTCTCTCCAGGGGTCAAGCCCGATAAGCTCCGTCAACACTAAACCAAATCAACCACGTACACCAACCAACAAACCCTCCACCACCACCACCATACCAATCTCCTTCCTACCTATCTACCTACATATCTAAAACTTTCTCCCTCTCTCTCTCTCTCTCTCTCTCTCTCTCCAGGGGCCAAGCACAAGTCAAGCTACGTCAACACAAAACCAAATCAACCACATCAACCAACCAATCCTCCATCACCACCACCACCACCATACCGATCTCCTTCCTACCTATCTACCTACACTAACTCCCTCTCTCTATCCATCTCTCTCTCTCTCTCTCTCTCTCCAGGGGTCAAGCACAGGTCAGGCTCCGTCAACACCAAACCAAATCAACCACATCACCCAGCCAACCCTCCCCCAAGACAGCCATACCCTCTTCAACCCTACGTCAAGAGGTTGCCCAGTTCCTGCCCTACATCCGCTTCCTGACTATGACCTCAGACGACTTCGTACAGACTGTGGTGACATCTGACATCCTGACGGCGGAGGAGTGTGTGTATGTGCTGAAGGGGATCGCGACGGGCGCTGAGGAAACGTGTTCTGGGTTTGGATCGTCGAGTGTGAGGATAAACCCGAGTCGAGAGAGTCGCGCTACGCCTATAACGAGGGTGAGTAGATAGACAGATGGGTAGATAGAAGGATGAGGGAGAGAGAGAGAGAGAGAGAATCAAGCAGGAGGTGAAGGAGATGAATGTCGAGATGAATGTAAGAAGAAGGGTACTGTTAATGAGCCGAGATAGGCATGGGGGGAGAGGGGATGGGAGGAATTATGAGAGGGAGAGGCGGCAGTGGAGGGAGAGGAGGAGAGCGGGGAGGGTGAGGGGGGAAGGAAAGAAGGGAGAGGAGGAAAGGGGAGGAAGAAGGGGAAACGGGAGGGAGAATGGAGAGGGGAAGGAGAGATAAAAAGGGTACAAGGAAGATGGATGAGGACGAGGAAGAAGTGGATGAGAAGGAGGATGGGAATGATGATGATGATGATGATAAGAATGAGGAAGAGGTGAAAAGAGGAGGATGAGGAAGGGGAGGAGAAAAGAGAAGGATGAGGAAAAGGAGGAAGGAAGGAAGAAAGGAAGTAGAGAAACGCAGAGAGAAGGATGAAGGAGGAGGGGTAAGCAAATGAGGAAGGGGAAGAGGAGAGGAAGAGCAGTATTGCGAGGCACAAGGAGTGTAATGAGCGTGGGGGAGTAATTTAAGAGTACAATTAACACACGCTGAGACATTACAAAAGGAATTTCTCAACCACTTCCCCCAATGACGTGGTTAATCTAGCAACAAGACTAAAAGCGTTTCGAAGGGTACATAGACAGACAGACAGACACACACACAGACAGACAGATAGATAGACAGATAGAGCCATACATTAATTTCTTCACTACTACAGGTCTGGCTTAAGTTGAATAAAATATAATCTGGTTGTAGCAAAACGAAATTAACAGAAGCGCACTCAAAGAGCGCATACCTCCGCCAATGCCTAAACCACCAAAATTTAAGGCGTCTGGCAATAGATACACAGACATAAAAAAAATCACAAATTACCTGTTCCTTTACTCTGACCTCCAGTGTTTTAATTTACTCCGAATATCAGTGTTTTATTTCATTTTACAATCTAAGTGTTTTACAGATTCCTCCATATTTCATTACCTTTA
Organism: Coenobita brevimanus; assembly: GCF_032717465.1. Lineage (NCBI taxonomy): Eukaryota > Metazoa > Arthropoda > Malacostraca > Decapoda > Coenobitidae > Coenobita > Coenobita brevimanus. Next base: position 330,980 of record NC_136987.1, read on the forward strand.
CATATTCTGCAACTGACTTCATGATCTTGACACTTCTTAACAACTGACTCATTTTACTCTCTCAAGTCAAGGAATTAGAGCCAAAAAATTACCAAAGCCACTGGAAATGAATTCTTAATGAGACACAGCGCAAAGGAGATGAGTAGTGGAGATGAAAGGCTGCTATGAGGGGAAGTGGGAGGTGAAAATTAAGGAATATTAAATTGGCTCTCCGTGTCACACTCCCCTGACGGAAGACTAAAGGAACTCTGTGTGTGTGTGTGTGTGTGTGTGTGTGTGTGTGTGTGTGTGTGTGTGTGTGTGTGTGTGTGTGTGTGTGTGTGTGTGTGAGAGAGAGAGAGAGAGAGAGAGAGAGAGAGAGAGAGAGAGAGAGAGAGAGAGAGAGAGAGAGAGAGAATATTCACGGAACTGCACCTAACACACTGCAAAAATAATATTAATACACTCCCCTGTCTGACCTAAAAGACCTTACCTACCGATACAATGGTGGGAATGTGTGTGTGTGTGTGTGTGTGTGTGTGTGTGTGTGTGTGTGTGTGTGTGTGTGTGTGTGTGTGTGTGTGTGTGAGGGTATTTTTCTTACACGCACGATATCACTATATATATAAACTCAAGCACTCGTGACCAACAGGACCTCGCTCACTGACATAATCGTGAGACAACAAGAATATGTTTGCGTGTAAGATGATAAACAACACACACACACACACACACACACACACACACACACACACACACACACACACACAACGAGCAACAGGAAACAAAATGCAGCAAAATATGTACCCGCAGCCAATGAATGAGAGATGCGCTACACCTTTCTATCTATCAGCATTTATACCTACACTCTATCTATCAGCAACTATATATTCAGTACATCCTATCTATCAGTACTTCTACCTACATCTTTGTTATTTGCCTGTTGGAAATGATACAAGTGTGGGTGTGCATAGGCGTGTCTCAATCTAGATCTACCTCCATATAAAATTCCACATATATTTTTTTCCGCAGGTCACATATACAGTAATTTCACACATATATAATTCCCTCTATAAGTTCTTTTTTCCAGGACATGATAAGAGTGCAGGCGTATATGGGTGCGTCCAAAATGTAGCTGCTCCATCCCAATTCCACATATAATTTTTTCTGAAGTCACATATGATTTCACACATACGTAATTCCCTCTCTCTCTCTTTCTCTGCAGGACATGATAAGAGTGTGGGTGTGCATGGGCGTGTCTAAAACGTGGCTGCCTCATCCCGCCCACTCCTTCCGTTTAGTGGTCTCTGATAATATTGTGCTCCTTGGCCTCAGACTCGAGGTCACTGGTGGCTCTGAGCAGGTGCAGGTAAGTAGGCTATCTGTGTGTGTGTGTGTGTGTGTGTGTGTGTGTGTGTGTGTGAATGGAGTGGGGAGCGGGAGGGAAGAGGTATTGATCATTTTGTTATTCGGTAAGATTTTCAGCAAGATATCTATTGCATGAAACAAAGACAAGGAAGTGAAAGTGAGAGAATAGAGTGGAGAGGAAGAGAGTTACACATAAAAAGGGGATGGAAGAGGGAAGGGAGAGAAAATATGGTCAGACTTGTGACTTGAAAGGAAGGAAGTAAGAGAAAGGTGGTAGTGAAGGAAAGGGAGGGGGGAGTATGGGGAAGGGAGAAGGAAGGATGTCTGTGGAAGGGAGAAAGGGAACGATGGGGAGAGGTGAGAAGGGCGGGAAGAGTAGGTGAGGGTGAGGGAGAGGAAGGGGAAGGAAAGGAGGGAAGGGAGAATAGTGTGGGAGACGAGGGAAAAGAAAGGATGGAGGAGACGAAGGAAAAGAAAGGATGGAGGAGACGGGGGAAAAGGAGGGAGGAGAGCAGACGGAGAAGAGGAGGGGAAGGTAAGGAGGGAGGGCAGAATAGGCTGGGGAAAGGAGGAGAAGGAGAGAGTAGGTGAAGGAGAGCAGGGGAAGGGAGAGTATGTGAAGCAGAGGAGGGGAAGAAAAAGAGGGAGGGGAGAGCAGGTAGGGGAGAGATGGGGAAGGAAAAGAGGGAGGGGAGTAGGTGGGGCAGAGGAGGGGAAGGAAAAAGGAGGAGGGGAGAGTAGATGGCGGGGAGGAGGGGGGACGGAAAGTAAGGATGGTGTGTGGGTAGGGTGGAGATCAGAGACAGATGGGGAGAGACGGAGATGAAAGGGTAGAAGAAAAATTAATTCAGGAAGCTGTAGATCAAAGCGCAGAAAATGGATGGCTTGAATAATGAATAAATAAAATGTATAAAAATAAATGTATGGAGGTGTAACCCACTTTGGCAGGACACTTTGATGGTAGTTCTTAGGCTTTCATGTTTTCCTGTCTACTCTCTCTGCATCCTAACACCCATCCCGTTTGTAAGAGTGGGGATCTGGATGGGATATTCTCCTGGTGTGTGTGTGTGTGTGTGTGTGTGTGTGTGTGTGTGTGTGTGTGTGTGTGTGTGTGTGTGTGTGTGTGTGTTTACATTTAATTCCTCCCAAGTACAAAGAGGGGAAGGAAACAAAGGTACAAGTATGATGATGATGATGATAACGACGACGATGACTGCTAATGATAATGATGACAATAATGAAGACGACGATAATGATGTCACAAAAACCTGTACAATCCCAGTTCTAGAATCCATCGCTTATAAAAGACAACAAATCATCCTTCAATGACCCAATTACCTTCCCTATCCACAACTAACCCAATCCTCTCTCTCCCTAACCAGCTGCAAAATCCACAAAGACGCCCAACACTAATCTTCAACGCCCCTACCCAGAATAGAGGCAAAAGGGATGCCCATTCACAATTAAAACTATACCCTTTTCACTCTAACCTGGTCTAAAACTGCCACGTCCACCTTGAACAGCGAGTTGTAACAAGAGATTAAAACTAGAATAGGATGCTAGTCACGAGGAAGTGCAATGGAAAGGATTTAGAGCCACAGTAATTGTTTTGCCACTGAGCCACGTGAAATAAGCTGAAAGAGGACCAAAATCTGGGCCAAATTAAAGTGAAAGGACTGTAGCATATCCTAAACTTTCCTCCCTATCCCTAAATTTTCCTCCCTATCCCTAAATTTTCCTCCTATCCCTAACCCAATCCTCTCTCTCTCCCTATCCAGCTGGAGATACACAAGGAGGCAAAACACCAATCCTCTCCTCCCCTAGCCAGGACAGAGGCACGAGGAGGGGACCTATCCTTCCCCAACCCCGTCCACCTGAGGGAGGGTGTGGCCTACCTATTCACCTTGACTATCCCCGACCCCGCCACGTCCCTCTACGGCAGCGAGACCGAGGCCGGGGAGTACGAGATGGATGGCTTCCGTCTATCCCTGAGTCCTGGCGTGCTGGTTAGGGATGTGTTCTTCTTCTGAGGGAATGTGTGGATGGACAGGGGACAGACAGAGAGGTGGATATGGAGGAGAGTGGTGGATAGGGAATAGACAAGGAGTGGATGGACAGGATAGGTGGATGGATAGAGGGTGGAGACAGGTAGGGATCGATGGGTATTGACTGATGTATAGCTTTCCATAAACAAACATATGGACAGAAAGACAGACAGATAGATAGATAGATAGACAGATCGATAAACAAAAAGGGACTGGGATCAATGGGTATAGACAGATGTATAGCTTTCCATAAAACACAGATACATATGGACAGACAGATAGATAGATACACAGGCTGATAGATAGAGAGGGGTCTACCTATTCTAATTAAATAAGAAATATATAAATGTAAATATGACCAATTATTACACGTCTGTTTCAATACTTCTTATATCAATGATCTTTAAATAAATCTTTGAAACCAGAATTTGACTTTACCAACCCTAAAAAAAAAAATAATAATAATAATAATAATAATTGAGATATAGTGGAGTAATTTTGATTCACGACATCTCTCTCCCTCTCTCTCAACATATTCCATTAATTGTAATATTTTTCCTTTCAATCATGGCAACTTTTTGTCTCCAAGCTATACTCTCTCTCTCTCTCTCTCTCTCTCTCTCTCTCTC
>NC_136987.1:340000-380000 GCF_032717465.1 Coenobita brevimanus
TATTTATCTATCTATCTTTTCAACTACTCTGCCTCACCTGGAGAAAAGACATATGATTATAAACACAAAATTCAAACATGTAAAATCAACCTCCCCCCCCAAAATAAATAAATAAATAAATAAATAAATGAATAAAAAATCACAAAACTTGCTTCTCCGTAACTTCCATTTCCTGAGCTGGATAAAAAAAATAAATCGGATAAAAGGAAGGACGGCGAAACTACATAACCCGATTTTTAACTGGACATATCCTCCTCCCCTCCCTCTCTTCTCTCCCTCCCTTCCTTCCCCCTTCCTCTCCTCTCTACCTCCCCTCCCTCCCTCCCTTCCATTCTTCCCTCTCTTCTCTATCTCCCCTCTCTCTCCCTTCCTCCCTTCCATTCTTCCCTCTCTTCTCTACCTCCCCTCTCTCTCCCTCCCTCCCTTCCATTCTTCCCTCTCTTCTCTATCTCCCCTCTCCCTCCCTCCCTTCCATTCTTCCCTCTCTTCTCTACCTCCCTCCTCTCTCCCTACTTTCCCCCTCCCTCTTTCCTCTACCTCCCTCCCTCCTTCCTTCCCTCTCTTCCCTCCCCTCCTTCTCCAAGCTTAGTTTAATACCCCGTCTCCTCCCTTTCAATATCATCCTCTCCAGCCTTCTCCCTTATCCGCTTTCCACCCCCCACCTCCCCTATCCTCTTTACCCGCCCCCCTCCTTCATGCTTAGTGTATTATCCCTTTCCCCACTCTAACTTTCCTCCCCCTTGTACCCTGTTCCTACATTCATTCAGCCTTTCCTACCCCCACTCTTACCTCCCCCCTTAACCTCTCTTACCTCCCTCCCCCCTCCTACTATAACCTTCCTCTCTCTCTACCCTCTCCTTTCTTTTCCCCTCCCTTTATCTCCTTTCACCTCCCCCCATAACCTCTCTACCTCCCTTCCCCTCTCCTTTCTTTTCCCCACCCTTTATCTCCCTTCCTCTCCCCACTTTACCCTCTCCCCTTCTCCCTCCCCCTCCCTATCACGAGACTATCATCTTCAATATCTACTCCCCTCCCCCTCTTCTCAAATACCAACAATCCCTACATCTACCCTCTCCCCCTCCACTCCCCACCTCCTTCCCTCCTCTCCCCACCCTCACCCTTTTCACCCTCCCTCTGTCATCTTCCCCTCCCTCTTTTCACTTGCTCCCCGTCCACTTTCTATCCTCCTTTCATCCCTTCTTCCGACCAATCCTCTTTCTTCAAACCTCCTCCTCCTCTCTTCTTCCTCCCCACCTCTCTTCTTGCCCTCTCCTTTCAACTCTATCCTTCTATCCCCTCCCCCTTCCCTCCTCTCATTTCCCCATCCACTTTCTATTTTCTATCTCCCCTTCTTCTACCCCCTCCTCTTATTCTCCCTCCTACCCAACCTCTCCCAATCTCATCTCCCTGCCTCCCGCACTCCCTCCCGCCCCTATCCACCCTCCCCCCTCCTCTTTATATGGCAAACCAAGATACCAAACCGTCCCACATTTTCCAGTTTGCATCGAAAATTTTCCAAAACCATTCATAATACACGAACTAGTAAAAAAAAAATAAGCAAACTAAGTAAATAATCAACACACGTCATGAACACAAAAATTAATATATGACAACTTACATAAATAAAAAGAAAAAAAAAAAGTTTGAAAAAATATTGATGGAAAAATGTTTGGTGTTTTGAACGTTTTCCGAGCGAACGTTTCTGGGGTGAGCGAACGTTGCGAAGCAGATAAGCGCTTTGTGTACCGCGTTTCCCTTAAAGATCAAGCCTTGGTTCGCTGGCTATCGTACCCCGGGATATTCTGATAGTCTCTCTCTCTCAATATTATTTTTCTTTAATTTACTGAATGCCTCTCTTTTTTTTTTTTCTTCACATCTATTCACTTACCCATAATTCACTCTCTCAAGACTTTTTTTTCCATAATTTACTGAAAGTCTCAATTTTTTGTTGCACATCTACTCTCTTATCCATAATTTCTCTCTCTCTCTCTCTCTCTCTCCAGGGTGCCACAATACAACATTATGGAGATTGAATTCTGTGATTTTCCAATGCACCTCAGAAATACTGGAAATGATGGAGGGAACGAATGGATAAAGTCAAATGTCATTCCCTTTTTTAAAAATTATGTTAAAAAAAAAAATATATATCAAAATTAACCCTTTCAACCCGAGGACTTCTATAGTAATTTGTGTTTAGATTATATTATTACCTCCGCCGGTGAAGTTGGGTAGAGGTTATATGATCACGTGTGTGTGTGTGTGTGTGTGTGTGTGTGTGTGTGTGTGTGTGTGTCTGTGTGTCTGTCTGTCCACACAATATATCAACAAGTTACACTCGAATTTCAATTACATTTTCAGGAAGATGCTATGAGAAAGATGCTTTAAAGATGAGAAGGATGCCGTGAAGATAAGAAAGATGCTGTGAAGATGAAAGAAGGATGCCGTGAAGATAAGAAGGATGCTGTGAAGATGAAAGAAGGATGCCGTGAAGATAAGAAGGATGCTGTGAAGATAAGAAAGATGCTGTGAAGATGAATGAAGGATGCTGTGATGATGAAAGAAGGATGCTGTGAAGATGAGATCAAGGATGCTGTGAAGATAAGAAAGATGCTGTGATGATGAAAGAAGGAAGCTGTGAAGATGAAAGAAGGATGCTGTGAAGATGAGATCAAGGATGCTGTGAAGATAAGAAGGATGCTGTGAAGATGATAAGAAGGATGCTGTGAAGATGAAAGAAGGATGCTGTGAAGATGAGTGAAGGATGCTGTGAAGATGAAAGAAGGAAGCTGTGAAGATGAGATGAAGGATGCTGTGAAGATGAGATGAAGGATGCTGTGAAGATGAAAGAAGGATGTTGTGAAGATGAGATGAAGGATGCTGTGAAGATGAGAGGAAGGATGCTGTGAAGATGAATGAAGGATGCTGTGAAGATGAGATGAAGGATGCTGTGAAGATGAGATGAAGGATGCTATGAATGAGATGAAGGATGAGAATGTGGGATGGAAGTGGCAAGTAGGATGGATGTAGATGAGGATATGGATGATAATGTAAGGGTGGATGACATTAGACAGGGCTAGGACTAGGGGCTGGGGCTAGGACTTGGGCTAGGACTGAGGGGGCGACTACTGCTGCTGCTGATAATAATAAAAATAATAATAATAATAAAGATGATGTGAACGTGGAATTAAAGATGGAAGGTACCTAGCAGAGAAACACAGAAAAAATGAACGAAAATATAAACAATAGATACAGTATGAAAATTCAGGAAAAAAAACTTATAGATCTGGAAAAAGGAAAAACCCGTAACTGGAAATGAAATATATAGAACAACCCTTTTTCATATTCTTTCGTTCCCTTTCCCTTAGTTTCGTAATCTTTTATTTTCTTCATTTTCATTCAGATTCTCCTCTCTTTTATCCTACCCCTCTTCCTAATTATCATTTATAATCTCATTTACATTTAATTTTATCATTTACATATTCTCTCTCTCTTATTATCATGCAGATTCCTCTTCTCTCATTTTTTACTCTCTCTCTCTCTCTCTCTAACTTGACATTTTATGCTACTTAGAATTCTGGCTCCCTCACTCTACGCCTCAACGCTCTTCTGAATGGCTGTGGGGACTTTTATACTCTCTCTCTCTCTCTTTCTCTCTCCACGTTTTTCCTTCCCTCCCTTCCTCTTCCTGTTTCTCTTTTACTTCTGCCGTTGTTCTAGTCATTTTTTTCTTTTTATTTTTCCAAGTTTCATTTTTACTGTCATGGTCCTTGGCTATTCTGAGAGTCTGTTTTCTTAACTTAGTCTCGTCCTCGCTCTCCTCCTCCCCCCTCCTACTACTACTGCTACTACAACTATTTGACTTCTTATTTCCCCTCTTCTCTCATTCTTTCCTCCCTATTTTTTTCCTCTTGTTTTCGTCCTCATTTTCTTTATTCATTTCCTTCCTTTCTATCTCCCTTTCTTAACTTCAAGTGTCATTTTTGGCTTTCTTCTTTCCTTCCCCTCTTCCTTTTCCATGCTCTCTTCAGTAATAATTTACCCTTCTTCCTCTCATTCACCTTCTCTTTTACTCTTCTTCCTCTCATTCACCTTCTCTTTTACTCTTCTTCCTCTCATTCACTCTTTCTTTTACTCTTCTTCCTCTCATTCACCTTCTCTTTTATTCTTCTTCCTCTCATTCACTTCTTCTTTTGTTTCTCAACCTTCCTTTCCCTCACTTCGCTTCATTACTAGTTCCTTGTCAAGCATCTTCCATCCTTTTCCTCTCATTTCCTTTCATTATTCATTCCTCCTCTTCCGTTCTTTCCTTCTCTCTCTCTCTCTCTCTCTCTTTCCTCCATCCTTTTACTCTTCACTTCATTATTCACTCCTTTTCCGTTCTTCCACTGCCTCATCGTTCGCTCCTTCCTTCCTTTCTCCCTTCCCTTCCCCCCCCCCTCTGTCTCTCTGCTATTCTCACCTCTTGTTTCCTCCTTTTTCTCTTCATCCTTCCCTCCTTCCTTCCTTCTTGCCTTCACATTCCCTTCCATGCACCTGTCCTTGGCTTTCTCTCCCTCCTCCTCTCCTTCACTCCCTCCCTCCATTTTTTGTCTCCCTCTCCCATTATTTCCCCTCCACCTCTTCTATTTTTATCTCTTACTTGTCCTGCTTCCTTGCTGTGATACCTCTCCTCTTCTCTCTCTCTCTCTCTCTCTCTCTCCACACACAATTATTTTCTCCCTTGGCCTATCCTTCCATTCCCCTCCCCTTCCCTCTTCCTACTCTTTCTCTTCCTTCCCCCCTCCCCTTCCCTCCCACCCTTTCCTTTTCCTCCTCCTCCCTCCCTTCCCTCCGCTTGTAACATGACGTCAGACCCATCCTCAGAGACCAATACTAACCAAAACAATTCAAAACTCCTCCTTTCCCCTTCCTCTCTATTCTCTTTGCTCTCTATTCTCTTTCCTCTCTTTTCCTCCCCTCCCCTTTCATGCTCCTCTCTTCTCTTCCGTCCTCTCCTTCCTCTCCCTCTTCCTTTCCTTTCCCTTCTTTCTCCTTCCTTCCATCTCGTTCCTACGTTTACCTGCGTGTCTTTTCGCTTCCATACCATCTTCATTTACTTTCCTTTTCCTGTTCTGTGTACTGCTTAGCCTTTCCTCCTCATGTATTCCTTTCTCCATCTCTCTCTCTCTCTTCCTTTACTCTCCTTTCAACTCATCTATTACTTCCTGAGTATTCCCTTTCCTTCAGTCATCTCCTTCCCTTCCATTCTCTCTCTCTCTCTCTCTCTCTCTCGGCCTAAAACTTGCCGTCTGCCTGATCCTCTGGGACCAATACCAACCAAAACAATTCAAACTTACTCGCAAAACACTGTGATGGGAGTGTGTGTGTGTGTGTGTGTGTGTGTGTGTGTGTGTGTGTGTGTGTGTGTGTGTGTGTGTGTGTGAGAGAGAGAGAGAGAGAGAGAGAGAGAGAGAGAGAGAGAGATGGGAAGGGAGCAGTAGGAAGGTCAAAGCGGAAGGAAGGAGGAAGATGTAAAAAGGAACGAGGAAAATCAAAGGAAGAAGGGAGGAGGGTATGAAAATGTAAGAGGCAGGGAGAAGAGGAAGTAAAACAAGGAAGTAAAGAAGGAAATATTAAAATGATATAAGGAGAAAGAGGAAGAAAACAGGAAACCAGGCAACAATAGACGTGAAGGAAGGAAGAAAAAATGGGAAGGTAGAAGAGAAGAATGAAAGGAAGGACTGAAGGAAGGAAGGAAGGAAGGAAGGAACGAGGAGGAAACATACTCAAACAGAAAAGGAAACACCAACAGACAGGAAGGAAGGAGGGAAAAAAATGAGAAGGCAGAAGAAGAGAGGAGAAGAATGAAGGAAGAATGCAAGAGGAGGAGGAGGAGGAGGAGAAGAAAAAGAAGAGAAGAGGGAAAAGGAAGAAAACAGGAAACCAAGCAACAACACAAAGGAAAGGAGGAGGAAAAAACTAGAAGGAAGAAGGAAAGGGAAGGAGAAAAATAGAAGGAAGCAAGCAGAATAAAATGTTGAAATGGGAGGTTGAGGGAAGTATAAAGAAGTGCAAACAACAAACATGAAGGAAGGACGGAAAAAAAGATGACAGAAGGGGAAGAAGAATCAAAATCAGAATGGAGGAGGAGGAGAAAATGAAGAAAAGAGGGGTTGAGAAAGTGGAAAGGAAAGGAAAATAACATCAAAACCTGTTTCTCCTTCAAGGCCGCAAGTCAGATGGAAGGTAATAACTATGATATCTATTCTAAGAGAGTAGGAGTGTGTGTCTTATTTGGAAGCCCCGTGAATTATTAACATGGTGGGGAAGGGAGGGGGGAAAACACTAAGAAGAATGAAGGAAAGGAGAGGGAGAGGGGAAGGAGAGGGATGGGAGGGAGGAAAACACTTATGAGGAAGAATGAAGGAGAGGAGAGGGAGAGGGGAAGGAAAGAGAAGAGAGGGGACTGAAAGGAGGAGAAAATGGGAAGAAGCAGGAAAGTAAGAGGGGGAGGAGAATCCAGTAGGGGGAAGGGAAGGAGAATCCAGTTGGGGGGAAGGGAAGGGATGAAAAAGAAAGAGGGAGGATGGGCGAAGAATAAGTACACAAAGCCAATAACAACACATCTATCCGCTCCTTCAAGGCCGTTTGTCATATGGAAGGTTACAACTATGATTATTCTGAGAGAGTAAGGGCATGTGTCTTGTTTCAATGCTTAGTGAATTATTAATAGGATGCGGAAGGGAGGGGGGAAACACCCAGAAGAATGGAAGGAAATGAGGACGGGGGATAGGAGAGGGAAGGAGTTGGGGAGGAATGGAAAGGAGGGGGGAGAGGAAAGGGGAGGAGTGGGGAGAGGAAAGGGAAGTAGGGGGAAGAGGAAAGGGAAGGAGTGGGGGGAGGAAAGGGGAAGGACAGGAGAGAGAAGATGGAAAGCAGGTGGAGAGGAGAAGGAGGAGGTAGAATGGAGGGGGAAGAGACAGAAGGGAGGGGGAAGAGGTGGTGGAGGGGGGGAAGAGGTGGTGGAGGGGGGGAAGAGGGGAAAGAGGAAAAGGAGGGGAGAGGAGAAGGAGGAGGGGAGAGGGGAAGGAGGTTGGGAGGGGAAGGGCAGTGAACAACGAAGAGATAAAATGACGAAAAAAACAAGAGGGAGTAGAAAAAGGACAGGTAGAGGAAGGAAGATGGGGAAAGGAGGGGGGAAGGATGAATGAAAGAGAGAGGAAGAAGGAAAAGAAGAGAAGAGGAAAGAGAAAGGAGAGAGGGGAGAAAAGAGGGGAAAGAGAGAAGGATGAGGAAAAGGAAAGGGGAGAAGGAGAGGTAACGAAGGTGGAGAGAGAGAGAGAGGGGGGGGGAGTAATAAGGAAGAGAGGATGGGGGGAAGAGGGAAGACAGGAAGGAAAATGCAAAGAACAGAGAGGGAGGAGGGCCAGTGGAGAAAGGAGAGGAAGAGAGAGAGGGAGGGGGAAGGAGAGGGGGAGATAAAGGTGGAGGGGGAAAAAGCGTAGGGAGTTAGGAGGTTGAGGGTGGGGGAGGCAGAGGGAGAGGAGATAGGAAAGGGAGGAAGAGGGAGGAGGCTGGGGGTGGGGGAGGCAGAGGGAAAGGAGTTAGGAAAGGGAGGGAGAGGGAGGGGGTTGGGGGAGGGGGAGGGGGTTAGGAACGCGAGCAAGCCTCCGTGTACAGGCAAATCGTGGCTTGTCATCACGTCCAGAGCAGGATGCGTGGCGGGGAGGGGGGAGATGGAGAGGGGAGATGAGGTAAGGTGGTATGAGGAAATACGGAAGGAAGGAAAGAGGGAGATGGGAAATAAGGAGGAGGAGGAAGAGGAGGAGGAGGAGGAGGAGGAAGAGGAGGAGGAGGAGGAGGAGGAGGAGGAGGAGGAGGAGGAGGAGGAGTGGTGGTGGTGGTGGTGGTGGTGGTGGTGGTAGTAGTAGTAAGAATAATAATACCGGTAATAATAATAATAATAGTAATAATAATAATAATAATAATAATAATAATAATAACACCAAAAATAACAATAAAAAATACCACCACCAACAGACCTACCATAAAAGACCAATTTAAAAACAAAATCCAAAGTTAATGACCGGGGCAAATAAACAAAAGACGCCATTTTTTCCACTAATTACCTTTCCAAAGTAATTAAATAAGAACATTAAATTCCACTCACAAAATATAATTGTTTCCCCGAATTAGATATGCGATAAAAAACGCAATGCCACTTTCACGCCTCAAAAAACGGAGAGAGAGAGAGAGAGAGAGAGAGAGAGAGAGAGAGAGAGAGAATGAAGCTTAATGTATTTCCCAGCATACAAAAGTGGAAATTAGTGTTCATTAGAGAGAGAGAGAGAGACAGACAGACAGACAGACAGACAGACAGACAGATTAATGTATTTCCTAGAACATAAAAGTGGAAAGTAGCGTTTATTTAATTTATTAAAAAAAAAGAAAAAAAATGGTGTTTACGCCTGTTATTTTGACAAGGAGTGGATTATATGAATTAAACACGATGCTAGTCACGAAGAAGAGCTACGGGTCGACTATATTTTATTCTTGCTATACTCTGTTCGCTTTAAGCTGGCCTAAAATTTCCTCTTGAATGCTTAGCTGTAACAGATTAAAACTACACTATAATGCTAATCACGAAGAAGTGCTACGGAAAGTATGTCCACTACTATTATTCTTTCTATACGCTGATCACTTTAACTTGGCGTAAAATTTTCCCATCTCGAATCCTTTGCTCTAACAGATTAATACTAGAAAACGATGCTAGTCACGAAGAAGTGTTATGGAAAGGAGCAACAGGAAATAAGCTGGAAAAGGATGATAATCTAAGCCAAGATAAGGTGACCCAACTACACCTTCAGTCGATTATTTTCTCTCTCTCTCTCTCTCTTGTCTTGACCTTACTCTCTATTCCCCTCTCTATATTTTCTCTCTCTTTTTTATTCTGCCTCTTCCTACCTCCTCTCTTTCTTTCTCTTTGTTCTTCCTGCTCCTCTTTATTCCTTTATCTCACTCTCCTATCTTTACCTTACTCTCTTCCCTTCCCTCTCTACATTTTCTCTTCATTCCTTGACTCTTCTTTCTACTCTTCTTCCTTCCTCCCATCTTGATCTTCTTTGTTTTACCTCCTTTTTCACTTCTAAAACTCCTTTCGACATTTATCATCAATTTCCTCAACTTACCTCTCTCTCTCTCTCTCTCTCCAATCTTCTCACCCCCTCTCTTTATCTCAAAGACAATAATTATCTTTCTTATTTACTTCTCCCTTCATTTGCATTCGTTTCTCACTCCCTAGCTTTAATCTTTCTCCCTCTTTCTCCACTCGTTGTTGTTATTCATTTTTTCTCTTGTTAATTACCTTTCTCCCTCCAAATTTCCATTCTCCTTAATTCCCCATCCTCTCTCTTTCTCCACTCGCTGTTGCTAATCTCTCTTGCATACAAATGGCTTTATGATTATATTTTCCTCCTCCTCCTCCTTCCCCTCCTCCTCCTCCTCCTCCTTCCCCTCTTCCTCCCCCTCCTCCTCCTCCTTCCCCTCCTCCTCCTCTTCCGCCCTTCAATTACCCGTTCACTTCCCCTCATTCGCTCCTCTCTTCTTCGCCTTTTTATTCCCCTCCTTATTTATTCCATTATCATCCCGTTTTTCCCGACTTTCGATTATCCTTGCTTCTCTCTCTCTCTCTCTCTCTCTCTCTCTCTCTCTCTCTCTCTCTCTCTCTCCAGTTTCTCCTTGCTCACGGTTATCGGATTTACCATCTCTCTTATGCATCTCCCGGGTGCTTTCTCTCTCTCTCTCCCCTTCCTTCCTTCCTTTTCCCCTCCCTGTTCTCCTCCTCCTCCTATACTACCCTCCCCTCTTCCTCCATTCCCCTCCTTTTTTCTCCATCTCTTTACCCCCCTCCCTCCTTTTTCTCCTCTCTCTTTCTTCCCCTCCACAAACCTCTCCACCTTCCTCCTACCTCACCCAGATATCGCACTCTCTATCTAGGTCATAAATCTCATGTGCTTTCTCTTATTATATTCTTTTAAAACCACTCACATTTTTTTCGTCTTATTTTTGCTCCATTTTCGTGCGTTTCTCTCCAAATTTCTTTATATTCTGCTCAGCTTAGGGTTTTCTTTACGTTCCCATTTCATTCTTACATTAATTCTTAAACCGTTCATCGCTTTTTTTTTCTTTACTTTCCTGTACATTGTCTTTTCAGTGTTTGCGATTCTTCTTTCTCGTATTTATGCTGCCATTTGCGTCTCTGTATTCCCACTATTTCCTTTACTGTATTATTTTCCTTTGCTTTCTTTTCCCCAATGTCTTCGTTTATGTTCCTCTCTTTATTCCTACTAATTCCTTTACTCTATTTTTTTCCTTTACTTTCTTTTCCCCAGTATCTTCCTTTGTGTTCAGGTTATATTTCTTGTATCTATTTTTCTTCTAGTGAATTTAATTGCATTCATTTAGTGCATCTGGTTCTCTCAGTCTTTCAGTATTATTCTTTGTGGTAAAATCCTTCAGTACACTTCCCAATTCTTTTTTCTTCTTTTCTTTGAATTGTTTTACCAAATTTGCAAGTTTATCATCTCTTTTCACAATCTTCCCCTTCGGTAAATTCCTGCTTTTTATATAGATAATGTAGATAGATTGACAGATAGAAAGATAGAGACAGACTGATATAGACAGACAGACAGAGACAGATTGATATAGACAGACAAATATAAACTTCTGGCACTGTACCGTTCTTTTTTTCTTTCTTTTTTCTTTTAGTTTCCCCCTTTTACTGACCCCTCCACGCTGTTCCCAGCTCCCTCTATCGATCCTCTCTTCCGCTTTACCTTAAAATCAACATTACTCTCATTACCTGACTATCATTCCTCCTCCTCTCTTTATTCACCTTTACTATCCGCGTCTCCATTACCTTCCTACCTGCTTACTAATTTACAGGTGCGCTCAGGTTTCCTATTCAATGTCCTTCCAATTACCTCTTCCCTTTCACTTCCTCCCTCCTTCCCTTCGCCTACACGCTAAATCCTTTATTCATCTCTCTCTCTTTCAATATTTTCTTCTAATATTATCTGTTCTCCCCCCCCTCTCAGTATTTTCCTTTAGTATTATCTATTATCTATTCTCTCTCTCTCTCTCTCCTCTTACCATTCAACTATCTTCTTTCTCACTCTTTCCAATTTTTCTTTATTTTTCCTCCTTTCCCTAAACTTGTCGCTCCCCACTCCCTTACCTTCACTGTGTTCATTTCCTTCCACTTTTCCTTTCACCCGTTTTCTCGGCCTCATTTTTCACACCACACTCCACCTCCCACACGTTCCTGCCGTAGCCTACCAATCGACTCTCTCTCTCTCTCTCTCTCTCTCTCTCTCTCTCACACACACACACACACACACACACATTATTGCCCTTAAGCAGAGGAAGATTAAGAAAGCAAATGTTCATATATGCTGAACTCTCTCTCTCTAACCCATACATAAATTTATTCTTCGACTCAAACATGTTACTTTCTCTCTCTCTCTCTCTCTCTCTCTCTCTCTTACCCATACATTGCTCATAAAGTTATTCGTCTTCAACTCAAACACGTTACTCTCTCTCTTTCCATGTTCCTCTCACGCTTCTCTCACACAAAGAAACAGCAAAAGAGACAAGTAAAAGAATTCAGTGTTCAAAGGAGGTGGGGTAGAATGTAATACTAAGCCAGAAATGAAAGTTAGAATTGCAAGATACATTTACATTTGAAGTTAGAATTGCATGATAGAATTATAGTTAGAACTGCAAGACAGAATTACATTTGAAGTTAGAATTGCAAGATAGAATTACAATTGAAGTTAGAATTGCAAGATCAAATTACTTTTGAAGTAAGAATTGCAAGACAGATTTTCATTTGAAGTTAGAATTGCAAGACAGAATTACATTTGAAGTTAGAATTGCAAGATAAAATTACAATTGAAGTTAGAATTGCAAGATAGAATTACTTTTGAAGTTTGAATTGCAAGACAGATTTTCATTTGAAGTTAGAATTGCAAGATAGAATTATAAAGTTAGAACTGCAAGATAGATTTTCATTTGAAATTAGAACTGCAAGATAGAATTACATTTGAAGTTAGAATTGCAAGACAGATTTACATTTAAAGTTAGAATTGCAAGATAGAATTATAAAGTTAGAATTGCAAGACAGATTTACATTTAAAGTTAGAATTGCAAGATAGAATTACATTTGAAGTTAGAATTGCAAGACAGATTTACATTTAAAGTTAGAATTGCAAGACAGAATTATATTTCCACAAGACACTCTCCATACCAATTTTCATGATTAAGTGAATTTTCACCCCTTCTTGTCACTTTATACTACTACTACTACTACTATTACTACTACTACTACTACTAAGCAAAGGAATTCGGTGATCAAACGGGCCTGAGTAGAAAGGAACATTACACAAAAAAAATGTAAGTTCAAAAATATTTTCTCGAGAAGCGATGCAGTTAATTTTTCTGTCTTCAATTTTCCGTGTCATACTCGCGATAAAAAAAAATGGGAGAGAGAGAGAGAGAGAGAGGGGGGGGGTGAAAGATGCAGTGAGCGTGTTAAGGAAAGAAAGGGGTGAACAATGTCCAACATCACCATAAGCTACATAAATCCCATACAAAAGGATATTAACCAGCCATAGACAAAAATAAATTGCCTAGGAGGAGGTGTTAGGGAGCTGTTCACCCAAAGAAAATATGATCCTACATTTCATTCATTTTCTCTACATTTCACTCATTTTCTCTCCCTTCACAAGAAAAGAAGTCAGGAAAAAGAATTCAGTGGTCAAAGAGCCTGGAGGTAAAAACTGCACTACTCTGTTGCAAATGCAGACTTGTGCAACACTACTGCTGACTACATACGCTGTACTTTTCACCTCCCTCCCTCTCTATCTATCTCTCCCCTTCTCTATCTATCTACCTACCTATCTATCTCACCCACACATTCCCTGTACAGTACTTCGTCTTCAACTCAACAAAGTTACCCCCCTTTCTCTCTCTCTCTCACGACCAAAAGACAGTAAACGAAGTCAGGTGTCACAGAGGCTAAGGGAGAATGTAATATTACACTACAAATTCACGCCTGAGTAGGATTTCTGAAAGTAAAATCTGCTGTGTGTGTGTGTGTGTGTGTGTGTGTGTGTGTGTGTGTGTGTGTGTGTGTGTGTGTGTGTGTGTATTTCATCTTTTCTCACCATGTCTTTTCGTTCTCTCTCTCCTTTTCTCCCTCTCTTTCACCCCTCCGTCTCATCAATCTCTCCCTCTCAGTCTCTCACTTCCCATCCAGAGGTATCTATTCAAAGACTTAGGTTTACTTGTTTATATTTTTACTAAACTGGTCGACTCTACCGGAAGGTGTGGTGGGGGCGTGCAGGGGGATGGGGAGGGGTGGAGGGGGAGGGGTAGTGGTGGAGAAGGACAGGGATGGGGAGGGGAAGAGAGGGGTGGAGAGGAGATAGGAAGGGAGTGGAGGAGAAAATGAGGGGGAAACGAGAGGAGAGAAAAAGAGAGGAGAGAGTTGAGGGGCCGGGAGGGGAGCAGGGAGCAGGGGAGGGAGGGAATGGGAGAAGAAAAAGAGGAAAGGGGAGGAGAGGGTAACGGGGTTTGGAAGAGCAAGGGAAGAGGAGAAAAGAAGAGGAGGGAAAACGAGAGAGGAGGACATGAAAGGGAGATAATGTGGAAAGGGAAGAGGAAGGTTCAAGGGGAGGATAGAGTTGGTGGATGTGGAGAGAGAGGGAGGGGGGTTGAGGTGAGGGGGAGGAGGGATGAGGTGAGTGGGAGAGGGAAGACGAGGAAAGGGGAGGAGAAAGGAGGGGGTTGCGTGGTGGGGGGAGGGAAAGAAGGAAAAAACAGTGAATGGTGTAACAGATAACACTACGGGAGGGGAGGGGAGGGGAGGGAAAGGGAAAGAGAGGAGGGAGAATGGAGGCGGAGACGAGAGCGTAGCGGGATGTGATGGGGAAGGAATGGGAAGGTGCGGACAGATGGAAAGGGGAGAGAGGGGGGAGGGAGGAGGAGAAAGCGATAACAACTTTTTTCCACTCTCTAAGACCTGCTAAATATACAACAATACTTTACAAAGTTTATTTTCTCTTAAAACAATATTACTCTGCATAATTCTCTTTCGCCTTCTGAATTCCTAACTCGTGCTTAACATAAAACAACCTTTGAGTGTTTGTTATAGCAACGTTCCCTCTCTCTACTTTTATTTTTTCTTCAACGATATAACAAACGCTGAAAAGAAAGAGAGATCTAGTAGTATATCCTAATGTATGTTAATAATTCAGTACTCCATTTCTCACCACTATGATATACCGCGTTAAATATACAACATACTCTCGGTATATCCCAACATTTTTTTCTACTTTAACAACTTTTTTAAAGCTTATATCTTCTTCTTTATCATCCATTTCGTACATGCTTTAAGAAATAAATTAGTAAATAAATAAATAATAATTGGGTTACGGTTAGTCTCAAGGTATATTTCACGTCAAAGCAACAGTCTTCCTCTGTACTCCACCATACCTTCCCCCCTCTTTGCTTTCCCTCTTAGCTTCCATTTTCCCTCCTTCCTCTCTCCTTGCTTTCCTCCTTAGTTTCCTTTTTCCCTTCTTCCCTTCTCCTTGCTTTCCTCCATAACTTCCTTTCTCCCTCCTTCCCCAGTCTGCAGTAATCCCATTCCAGTTCACAGTGCCTTCCTCCAGTACTTCCCTCCTCCTTCCTTCCCCAGTCCGTATCTAATCCCCATCCCAATACCCAGCGCTTTCCTCAACAGCTTCCCTCCTCCCTCCCTCCCTAGTCTGCATCTGATCTCCATCCCACGGCTTCCCTCCTCCTTCCTTCCCCAGTCCGTATCTAATCCCCATCCTCAATCCCCAGTAGCTAAAAGCGGTGGTCTACGCTTGAATGGTCTGGCAGAGGCTTAAGATGTCTATGGGAAGCTGCGAGACCAACTTGGGAACGCTAACACACTCTCTATACTCAATCTTTATGTTTTGCCGTTTCTTCCTTGCACTTTTCTTTCCTCCCTCCCTCCCTCTCTTCCTTCTCACGTCTATTTCCCTTCTTCCACAGCCTTCCCTCTCCCTCCTTCCCCAGTCTCCTTGCCCTTCCCTCTTTCCTCCACAACTTCTCTCTCCCTCCTTCCCTAGTCTCCTTGCCTTTCCCTCCTTCTTCCACAATTTCTCTCTTCCTCCAGGATCTTTTCCTCTCCTTCCTTCCGGTTTCTTTTCCTCTCCCTCCTTCCCAGTCTCCTTTCCTCTCCTTCCTTCCCAGTCTCCTTTCCTCTCCTTCCTTCCTCAATCTCCTTTCCTCTCCTTCCTTCCCCCGTCTCCTTTCCCCTCCCTCTTTCCTCCATTGCTTCCACGTCTTCTTCCAGCCTGCCTCTAATCCCTCTCACTCTCCTCCCTCCAAATCCTCCATCCCGAAGCACAGCAGCCAAAAGCGGTGGTGTCGCTGGAGTGAGCTGACAGTGAGCTTAGTGGGGAGCTGTGGGACCACCTTGGGAACCGCCTGGCAACCCAGTCTTCACCACCTTTTCCTTTCCTCTTTCACACTGCTCCTTCTGGCTTCTTTCTCCTTTCCTCTCTCACACTGCTACTTCTACCTTCTTTTTTCTTTCCTCTCTTCACCTCCCCCTCCT
This sequence comes from Coenobita brevimanus, assembly GCF_032717465.1. Lineage (NCBI taxonomy): Eukaryota > Metazoa > Arthropoda > Malacostraca > Decapoda > Coenobitidae > Coenobita > Coenobita brevimanus. The sequence goes on from NC_136987.1 coordinate 355,653, forward strand.
CCGTTCTTTCTTCTTTCCTTTCTCTCCTCCTCCTGACTTCCTTTTCTTTCCCTCTCTCATTCCTCCTCCTGCAGTCATTCTCCTTTTCTCTCTACCTCCTCACTTTAATCTCCTTTCTTCTCACTCCTCCCTTCTCTCTTCTCCTGCCCTCTTTCTCCCGTCTTCCCTACCTCCTCCTCCATTCTTTTTCCTTCCCCTCTCTCACTCCTCTTCTCCCTTCCTTTCCTCTCCCTATTTCCCCTTTCCTTACTTCCCATCTCCTCTCCAGCTTCCCCCTACCCTAATCTCTCTCACTTCCCCCCCTCCCAGTCGCCCATCCCAAATCCCACCGGGTAAAAGCAAGAGTGCACGGCTGAGTTGGCAAGGAGTGGCTTATGCTGTCTAGGGGGGGGGGGAGCAAAGGGGGACCAACTTGAGACACCAGCAAGCAAGCCAATCTTTACCAATTTTTCCTCTCTCTCACTCATTCTCCTTCCTTCCTCTGTTCATTCTTCCGTTCACTATCCCTACATCTTTTCCTCTTCCTGTCTCTCAGGCTCTTCTTTGCCCTCCTCTCTTTTTTTTTTTCATTTTTCCTCGTTTCCTTTCATTATCTTCCCCTCCCCTCTCTTCCACTATTTCTACTTAACCCTCTCTCTCTCCTACTCCCTTCCCTCTCCCTCTCTCCTACTCCCTCCCTCTCCTACTCCCTTCCCTCCCTCTCTCTCCTAATCCCTTCGCTCTCCCTCTCACTCCTACTCCCTTCCCTCTCCCTCTCTCTCCTACTCCCATCCCTCTTTCTCCAACCCCCTTCCCTCTCCTCTCCCTCTCTCCTACTCCCTTCCCTATCTCTCTCCTATTCCCTCCCCACTCTCCTACCCCTTCCCTCTCTCTCTAAAAGCCCCAGAGCACGGCTGACTGGGCAAGGAGTGGCGTATGCTGTCTGGGAAGGAGAGGAGACCAACTTAGGAACGCACCAGACCAGCCAAACTTCACGCCAGGGATGAAGGGAATAAAAATGAAGCGCTTTTGGAGAGGTGGTGGGTGGGGGGCAGAAGTGGAGCTGATATTGCCTTCATGTTTCCTTAAGATTCCCACCCTTCGCCTTGGGACTTCCTCGGGTATTTTATTTCTTCTCACGTCAGATCATCATTCCTCCTCCTCCTCCCCTTCTTCTTCTTCTTCTCTCCCTCCTCCTCCTCCTCTTCTTCTTCTAGTTCTTCTTGTCCCCCTCTTCTTCTTCCTCCTCTTCCTCCTTCACACTTCTTGGACTAGTTCTTCACCTCTGCATACCCCTCCTTCCTTCTTCACATATATTTGACTTTTTTACCTAATCTCACCTCAACTCAACCCTCCTACTCTTCTTTCTTCTTCCTCCTCTTCCTATTTGACCTTTTATCACACGCCAAATCATTCCTTCACCTCTGCAAATTACTTTTCCTTACGCCAAATCATTCCTGCGCCTCTGCTTTTTACTTTTCCTCTCGCCAAATCATTCCTTCACCTCTGCATATTACTTTTTTTCACGCCAAATTACATCTTCACGAAATGTCATTCAATTCAACTTGTATAGAAAAGTTATTACAGAAGAGAGAGAGAGAGAGAGAAAGAGGGGGGGGGCACACAGACACTAATCACTCCAAATTCAAATTCTCATCAACATCAGCAAATATCAATAGGTCAACGTGAGCCTGGGATAACAATAACGATAATAAAGCAATGACGAAAACAATAACACACCCACAATAACAAAAATGACAACCACCACCACCACCACCACCACATCTAACATTACCACAACAAACCAACACTACCACAACCACAACACTACCACAACACACCAACACTTCCACAACCACAACACACCAGCACTACCACAACCACAACACACCAGCACTACCACAACCACAACACACCAGCACTACCACAACCACAACACACCAGCACTACCACAACCACAACACACCAGCACTACCACAACCACAACACTACCACAACCACAACACTACCACAACCACAACACCACCACAAACACAACTACCACACTATACCACACCACCAGAACCAACACTACCAAAACCCACAGCGTTATTTACAACCACACAGACCTACCAATATTGCTACCAACGCCACAGCTACCACAACTACCATCATCTTTAGTACTGTGAGCCCTACCATCAGTAATACAATTTTATTATCTTTGGCATCACTATAATTGGTGGTGTCCTTACAATCATTGGTATTATTATTATTATTATTATTATTATTATTGTTGTTGTAGTTGTTTTTGTTCTACTGATGTTACTTCTTGTACTCATCATTACTATAATTATTATTATTATTATTTTTATTATTGTTATTATTATTATTATTATTATTATTATTATTATTATTATTATCAGTAGCTGTAGTAGTATTGTTTCGTTACTGTAACTTATTAGTAGTAGTAGTAGTGGCAGTAGCAGCACCAGTAGTAGTAGTAGTATTGTTCTTTTCTGTTACTGCACCTTATCATTATTATTATTATTATTATTATTATTATTATCATTGTTATTATTATTACTATTATCAAATACACTCTACCATCAATAACACCTGCAACACTATAACAAATGCTGCAGTCAGCCACAAAGGTCATCACCACAATCACCTTTAATCATCCCTACAAGCAATATTATAGTTACATCCCTCGCAACCACCACAATTCACCACCACCACCACTATCACCACTACCACCATCACAACCACCACATATCACCACCACCACTACCCACTACTATCATCATCACAAGTATCACAATTTACCACCACCACCACCACCACACATCGTCACCACCACCACTACCCCCACCACCATAAGTATCACAACCACCACACATCCTTACCACCACTACCCAATACTATCACCATCACTACTATCACAAACCATCATCACCACCATCATCACCACCAGCCACCCACCACCATCACCATCCCAACCCTAACTCCCTTCTAACATGTATGGAAGAAATTAACACGTCTAAAAAATCAGTATTATTAACAAGTTCACTACCACCACTCCAAATGCAATCAGGATCACGTCTATCACAACTACACCTCTCTCTCTCTCTCTCTTTCACACACACACACACACACACACACACAACTGCACCTTTAGTGATCATCAACACAATGTCCTCGTTATGAACCCACTTTTTATTACTCTCTCTCTCTCTCTCTCTCTCTCTCTCTCTCTCTCTCTCTCTCTCTCTTTCAATGCGGGTTAAAGCTCCCTTGCTACTCATACAGCAAATTTCACTGTTTATGGTAAGAACTGCTCGGCTATGCAAACGTCCCTCAACTCCCTCCCTATCCCCTGAAAGGAAGATGGTAGGCTGCAAAAAAGGGATAACGTTAGCCTGCAATCTACTACTACTACTACTACTACTAACACCACACTTCATCCACCTGTAAAACACCAGTGATATCTTTTAACACATCCCTAACTCATCACAAGTGCTACCAGTTTGTATATGTTCTGTGAAAAGCATTATTACCGACAGGAGAATCTAATATTGCTATCAGATCCCACAATCACCACAAACACCTGCCGACAAGGTTAATAATATCGGTGTAACTACCAACAAACACCGCAATTATCACCACCACCACCACCACCACCACTGCGACACTACTTGCATCAGAGTCCACACCACCACCACCACTATCATCATCAACACCACCACCACCACAGTATCTTCATTAACACCACCACCACCACCACTATCTTCATCATCATCAACACCACCACCACCACAGTATCTTCATTACCACCACCACCATCACCACCACTATCTTCATCATCAACACCATCACCACCACCACCACCACTATCTTCATCATCAACACCATCACCACCACCATCACCACTATCTTCATCACCACCACCACCACCACCACTATCTTCACCACTACCACCACCACCACCAGATTCCTGAACCATTATTACCAAAGCAATATTGTGTCACGGCACACAGATGGAGGGGAGGGGAGGGGAGGGGAGGAGAGAGAGAGAGAGAGAGAGAGAGAGAGAGAGAGAGAGAGAGAGAGAGAGAGAAAGAGAGAGAGAGAGAGCAATCACTTAGGGAGGAAGGAGGGAAACGAGGAAATGAGAAACTGGAGAAAGGAAGGGAGAGCAAGTAGAATGAAGTGGGATGAGAGGGAGGGGGAGACGGGGAGAGGGAGAGGTGAGGGGGAGAGGAAGAAGGGGAGAAGGCTGAGGAAGACAGGAAAAGAAATAGAGCAAGAGATGAAGGAATAAGAGAATGACTAAATGGGAGGGCGAGGCGAGGAATACAGATGGAGAAGGGAAGGAGGAAATGGATAAGAGAAGGAATGGAAGGAGGGAAGGAGACAAAGAAGAAAGGTGAAGCGAAGAGGAAGAGAACAAGGCAAACTGAAAGACTGCACAATATGAAGGAGGGAAGGAAGGAAGGGGAAGACGGTACAAGTGGTGGAAAGAGCAGCAAAGTGGGAGAATAGAAAAGAGAAAACGAAGAGAGGAGTGTATGAAACGAAGGGAGAGAAGAGGAGAGAGAAAAGATGAGAAGTGAAGACAGGAGAGGAGAGGAAAGAGGAGACGAGGACTGAAAGAAACGAAGGGAAAGAAGACAAGAGAAGAGTGGAGAAGACAGGAGAGGAGAGGAAAGCGGAGACAAGGAGTGAAAGAAACGATGGGGGAGGAGGGAAGAGAAAGGAGGGGAGAGGAACAGAAGAAAGGAATGGGGAGAGGAGAGACGGGAGGAAGGAGGCAATGAAGAAAGGAGAGAAAGGAGAAACCAGGAGGAAGACAGGGAGAAAAGATACAGAAAGGAAGAGATAAAAAGAAAATGGATGAAAGAAAAGACGGACGGACGGACGAAAGGAAGGATGGAAAGGAAGATGGAGGGAAGGCAGGAAAGAAGGGAGGGAGAAGGAGATGGAAAGAAGGAGGAAGGGAAGAAAAGCAGCGAGATGGAAAAAAGGGGAGGGAGGTAGGAAGGAAAACAGGAAGAAATTGACGGAAGGAAGGAGGGGAGGGAGGGAGGAAGGAAAGCAGAAAGAAATGGAAGGAAGGAAAGTAGAGGGATGGAAGAGGGAAAGGAGGATGGAAGGAAAGCAGAAAGAAATGGAAGGAAGGAAGGAGGGAAAGCAGGAAGGATGGAGGGAAGGAAGGAGGGAAGAGGAGGAGGAAGGGAGGAGAGGACCGAGGAGTACCCTAGCAAGGTGAGGGCTGCTCATTAACATATGGAATCTGATTTGAATACATAACAGTGGATGTGTTGAGCCTCATATTGTGTGTGTGTGTGTGTGTGTGTGTGTGTGTGTGTGTGTGTGTGTGTGTGTGTGTGTGTGTGTAGAGAGAGAGAGAGAGAGAGAGAGAGAGAGAGAGAGAGAGAGAGAGAGAGAGAGGCGAGGAACATCTGTACTGATGTGAGAGCAAGGAAGGGAACACGTGTATAAATGTATATAGTCAGGTGTGTGTGTGTGTGTGTGTGTGTGTGTGTGTGTGTGTGTGTGTGTGTGTGTGTGTGTGTGTGTGTGTATTATGTGAGCATGCATGAGCGGATTCTGGAGGGTATGTGTAAAACAAGGGCGTGTGCAGGTGTGAGTCAACCTGTGTGTGTGTGTGTGTGTGTGTGTGTGTGTGTGTGTGTGTGTGTGTGTGTGTGTGTGTGTGTGTGTGTGTGTGTGTGCTGATCCACTGGGGTACGCCCTTGCAGAGTACTTCAGGTTTTTTGTATCTCACCTTTAGTACCGAGACGCTACTTTTTCCCCTCCAGCCTGATGCCGTCAGATGTGCAGAGAAGGTCCCTATTCGGAATCGTGTGGCTATATATAACGAAGCCAAACAACACCATTAACTTATTCACTGTAGTCAGATGATTTTATGCAACCTCGCCTAACCAAACCTAACCTGTCCTAACCACACTTCACCTAACCTAAAGACTAAACCAAACTACCTCATCTAACCTACCAACCAAACCAATCATCATCACCAACTTATTCACGGTACGGTCAGATGATATTATGCAACCCAATCTAACCTAAACAAACCTAACCTATCCTAAACAAACCTAACATCTAACCAAACTTCACCTAACCTAAAAACCAAACCAAACTACCTCACCTAACCTACTAACCTAACCAAGTCTATCTTGCCCTAAACGGCACCTAGTAAAGACGCTGCATCTCTCTCATTGGGAAGAGGTTGGGCAAAATTTATTACAATTCTCCTTTAACTGGCCTAAAAGTTTCATCCCTCCATCATGAATACTGAGTTAAGAGATGAACGTTGTTAGATGCTAGTCACGAAGCAGTGCCAAGGAAGGGATGTAAAGTCATAGTACACTCTAATTCGACCATTCCACTGTATGAAATAAGCTGCAAAGGGACCAAAGTTTGAGCCATGTTAAGGTAAAAAGGACGATAATCTATTTATGTCTAATTAAACCTTGCTATCACGTGATTTTTACATTCATTTTGAGAGACTTATGGCAGTCATTAACGTGTTTATTGTGATTCTACTTAGAAATCTATTCATTATATACAGCATACTCGTGTGCTATGTTGAAAGCTGCAAACTACTGATAGGCGAGAGTGGAGAAAGTTTGAATTGGTTATGCAGTGATGTGACGACGATGATAATAATGTTGGTGATATATCTGTCGTGATTACGTGCCCATCAAAGTTAGTTATTCTGTGTGTGTGTGTGTGTGTGTGTGTGTGTGTGTGTGTGTGTGTGTGTGTGTGTGTGTGTGTGTGTGTGTGTGTTAAAGGCTGTTTATGGACTGCCTTGGTGTTGGTGGGTGACAGAAGAGGGTATATGTATGCAAATGAGTGGCATTGTATGGTGTGAGTGAGGTGTGGCATTGTGTTTGTGTGGTAATGTGTGTTTGTCAGTGTGAAGTGTGTGTGTGTGTGTGTGTGTGTGTGTGTGTGTGTGTGTGTGTGTGTGTGTGTGTGTGTGTGTGTGTGGCAGTATGACGTATGTGATATACACTCTGATTCCATTGCAAACCATTATTCCTTTCACACTGAAATTATAAATGGTAATGAGTGGCAGGCAGTGTGAAGCATGTGATTAAGTACTCCTAGTTGTGTTTTCTGTTAGCAAAGTCTAACACCCTGTATAACTGTAACTGCAAGTATGTAATGTAAAAAAATGTTAGCTAAGCATATAAATATTGAGAAGCTGTGTTTGTATGTTACGTAAAAAAAAAAGGTCAGCTAAGCATATAAATGTTGAGATGCGTTGGTGTATGGAGAACGCTTCAATACAACACTGTTTATGTCCATTATAACGGAGTTAATGGGAGGCATAACTAAAGGGTACATCTTTTTACTGGACAATACGTATCTTCTGTACTGAGAAGGAATGAGAACGAAAAAGAAAGAAAAATAGTGAAAGACAGACAGACACAGACGGACATAAAATGAATGAAAAAGAAAAAACTGTGTCAAGAAGGAAGATGATAAAGTTATTGATGCATGCTATGACCCAGTGTATTCCCCCTTACTCATCAATGTCTAAGTAAATTTCCTTAGGGCATGTAGAGACCAAGGCAGCTCTGAGCCTGTGCAAGACGCAAGCAGAGAGTCGAACAGGTGGGGCGATGTAGAGGTCCCTGACATACCGACCACTCCATTTACGATCCTGTATAGTGTGCCCTGCCCTTAGGATGCTGGGGCGTTGCTCTGTATCGAACCAGCCAGCTACCCAGTCCCTTCCCTCCTCCTCCTTCCCTATCCAGTCTCCGCCCTTGCCGCCGCCGCCTCCTCCTCCTCCTCCTCTTCCTCCGTAGGCAGGCAGACATATGGATAGATAGAGATACTGAGATGGATGGTACGTTGTCATGTGAGGGGGAAAAAAAAGTACGTAGTGAGGTTGGAGAAATGAAGAGGAAGAAAACTAAAGAAGAATGGAGAGTGAAGAATGAGATAGTAGTAGAGTTAAGAGAGTGAGAGTGGAGGAGACAGTGAAAGTGGAAGTGGAAGTGGTGGTGGTGGAGGGTAGGGAGGAGGTAAGGAGTGCGAAAATGGAGGGGAGGGGGAGTAGAGGGTGGAGAAAAAAAAAGTGAAGGGGAATAGATAGGAAAAAGGGTGGAGTGCGGATTGGAAAAGGAATGCAGCAGAGTAGGAAAGGGTCGAGAAGACAGTGCAAAATGAAGATTGGAAAAGTGTGGAGAGGGAGAGAGCATGCTGGAGATGGGACGGTAGCAGCAGAAAGTGAAGGGGGAAGGGGAAAGTGCAAAAAGGGGTGGAAGAGCACAGTGGAAAAGGAGTGGAGTAATAGAGTGGAAGAGAGGTGGAGGGAAGAAGATATGGCAGTGGAGAGAGAGAGAGGGGGGGAGGGGTAAAGCAGGCGTAGGCAGGGAAGGCTGGAGAGAGAATATGGAGGGAATGGAGGGATTGGTGGCTGGAAGTGTCATGTTTCCACGAACATGCAAAAGCTGTGTGTGTGTGTGTGTGTGTGTGTGTGTGTGTGTGTGTGTGTGTGTGTGTGTGTGTGTGTGTGTGTGTGTGTGTGTGTGTGTGTGTGTAGAGTAAGTCAGTGCTGGTGAGACAAGAAAATACACATATGCAACTCAGAATATACACGTTTAATTCTTGTTTTGTTTTAATATTTGGAGATAAAGGCTTTAAGTCACAGTAATCCTCTCTCTCTCTCTCTCTCTCTCTCTCTCTTTAATTGAATATAGTCATTTAGGTCATACAGTAATTTGTCTGTGTTGAATGTTTTTTTTTTTCTTCTCTTCCCCACCATTCTTATTTCCCTCCGTCTCTCCCTCTCACCATTTCATTCCCCCTCTCACTATTTTACTCTCCCTCACTCCTAATCCCACTTTTATCCATCCTTCCCCTATACGGATTTCTATTTCTACTAACATCCCCCCCTCACGCAGCATCCTTACTTCCTTCCTACTTTACTCTTCCTCTCTCCCTCCATCCCTTCCTTATACTTTTCCTCTCCCTCCCTTTCACTATGCTTCTCTTCCTTCCCTCTCCCTCCCTCCCTTCCTTATACTTTTCCTCTCCCTCCCTTTCACAATGCTTCTCTTCCTTGTCTCTCTCCCTCTCTCTCTAATCCTCTCCCTCCCTCCCTTCCTTATACTTTTCCTCTCCCTCCCTTTCTCAATGCTTCTCTCCCTCATACTCTCCCTCCCTCCCACCCCCTCCCTTTCCTCCCTCGCCCACGCGCCGCCATGACCATCAGGTAAGACACTTCTCCCTTCTTTCCTCCCTCCGGATACCTCCCTCCTCCTCTCTCCCCCTCTTCCTCCAATTCTTCCTCAAGCTCCCTCCCTCCAAATCAGGTTTACACAGGATTACACAGGAAAGCAAACAGCAACAGACCTTATGGTCCTTTCGAGGCTGCTTGTTAGAGAAAACTATGACTAAAAGATCTAACTCTACATGTTGAAGGATAAGGATAGGAAAGCAAGAAGGCTCCCCCCACCACCAAACCCTCCAGGAAAAAGTGAGAAAAACCACCATGCAGCATGGAAAAACTGACATGGAAATTTTATAGGAAACATTGGAAAGGAAAAGTCACATTCTATAATACTTTATCTATAAGCTACCCGATAGAGTAACCTGAAAGAGAAAGTAAACAAATAAAATAATAGTTACGGCATGACATTATAAACCAGTTACATTGAGTTAATGGGAAGTCTGTGGACATAACGTGGAAGCTACACACTGCACAGTGTGGATGTTTAGGGGTGGTGCAGCAGCCTTGCCTGGCGCTTTTAAGGTAGGCAGCAGTCAATCAGGCCCTAGCTCCGTTTGCTCCACTGAGACAAGGAACTCTCCCATGTGGGACAAGTACACAAGTTTCATCCTGAAGCAGTGACCCCTGGTACATTAAAAATCCCGATGGTGGTCACTTGACTAACAGGGACCCTCAGTGATCCACAGCCCATCACAGGTCGAAAGTAAGAGTAGTGACCGTTAACTCAGGGTTATCTGTGCAGCTCCTAATCTGTGCTTATATTGCTTTCTTTGCGCTGGGGAGACTGAAAAGTATATAGGACGGGTGTCTCAGATAAAAGGGGACTGCACAGTGCACAGTGTGGATGTGCAATGCACAGAGTGGATGTTTAGGGGTGGTGCGGCAACCTTCCCTGGCGCTTTTTAGGTAGGCAGCAGTCAATCAGGCAATAGCTCCGTTCACTCCACTGAGACAAGGAACTCTCCCATGTGGGACAGTACACAAGTTTCATCCTGAAGCAGTGACCCCTGGTACATTAAAAAATCCCGATGGTGGTCACTTGACTAACAGGGACCCTCAGTGATCCACAGCCCATCACAGGTCGAAAGTAAGAGTAGTGACCGTTAACTCAGGGTTATCTGTGCAGATCCTAATCTGTGCTTATATTGCTTTGTTTGCACCGAATAAATTGAAAATGTATAATATCGTGACGCAACACTATGTACGGGTACATTGTTTACGGGGTGTCTTGTAGACTAAGGGGGCATGAACTTACATGTACCGTAGCTATAAAAGCAAGTTATTCGGACAGAAAAAGAGTCAGCTGAGGATTTTCATGCAAATACTTGTCTAATTTGTTTTTGAATGTCTCAATTGAGATACTGTTCACGGTATCTGAGGGTAATCTGTTCCAGATATTTACAACTCTGTTAAAGAAGAAGTATTTTGCTTCGTGGGATTGGAATCGTTTTCCCATGATTTTGCAGCCATTACTTCTGGTTTGACTCGACCGGTCTATATCAAAATATTTATTCATGTCTAAGTTGTCATATCCCTTCATGATTTTGAAAACTTCAATAAGGTCCCCTCTTAACCTGCGCTTCGTTAGGCTAAATAATTTAAGTTCTTCAAGGCGTTCCTCATATGGTTTGTTTCTAAGTCGTGGTACCATTTTTGTGATTCTTCGCTGAATTTTCTCTAATTTTTCAATGTCCTTTCTGTAGTACGGAGACCAGAATTGCACACAATACTCAAGATGGGGGCGCACTAGCGAGTTGTACAAGGCAAGTATGACTTTTTCCGATTTAAACTCGAAAGTTCTTCCAATAAAACCCACTAGCTTGTTTGCAATTTTTACCGCATCGGTACACTGCTTGCTTGGTTTTAGGTCATTTGATATTATCACACCAAGATCCTTTTCACTGTCTGTACTTGATAACTGAATATTGTTCATTTTGTAATTTGCATGGACATTGTTACTTCCAATATGAAGTACTTTACATTTTTCTGTGTTGAATTTCATTTGCCATTTTTCTGCCCAGCTTGCTAAAGTATTAAGGTCATTTTGTAACTGCTGCCACTGTAATTTTGAAGTGACTTTACTGGTTATTTTAGTATCATCTGCAAATTTGGATACTTTACAATTTAGACCCTCATCAATGTCATTTATATAGATAATAAAAAGTATCGGTCCAAGTACTGAGCCTTGGGGAACGCCGCTGATCACATTACGCCATTTGGATTCCTTTCCGTTTATCACAACTCGCTGTTTTCGGTCTGACAGCCAGTCTTGTAACCATTTTAGCGTCTTTCCTTTTATTCCATGTGCTTCTATTTTTCTCATGAGACGCTTGTGAGGGACAGTGTCAAATGCTTTCTGAAAGTCGAGGTAAATTATATCTACTGCTCTTGAGTCATCGTATGATTTGTAAACATCATGGAAGAAGTCCAGTAAGTTAGTTAAGCATGAACGACGATGTCTGAATCCATGTTGCGAGTCTTTAATTATATTATTTTCTTCTAGATAATTAACTATTTTATCTCTTATGATTTTTTCCATTAACTTGCACACTACTGATGTTAAGCTGATTGGTCTGTAATTTCCTGGGTGCGACTCATTTCCTTTTTGAAAATTGGTGTTACATTTGCTAGTTTCCATTCGCGTGGAACTTTCCCAGTACTTAATGATTTATTGAATAAGACAGAGAGTGGCAGCAGTAACTCATGTTTTGCTTCTTTGAGAATTCTCGGTGATATTTTATCGGGGCCAGGGGTTTTGTTTATGTCCGTACTATTTATGGCTGAAAGGATATCATTATTATGGATAGCATAGTTACTAAGGACTGTGCTATTTGCTTGGTTTGTGGGTAACAGTAGGTTTCTGGTGGTGTTTTCTACTGTAAAAACAGACGCAAAGTAATCGTTAAGAATGTTTGCCATTTCGACCTCATTTTCAGTGTGTCTGCCATTGTTTGTTTCTAGAGGACCTATTGATGTAGTCATAACCTTTTTCTTTCTAATGTAACTGTAAAATTCTTTAGGATTTGATTTGCACGTATTAGCAATGTGGATCTCCAGTGCTCTTTTGCTTTGTTTAATAAGTCTTTTCGATGTGCGGCGTAGATTATCGTATTGTAATTTATCATCATTATTTTGTGTAGCTTTATATTTATGGTATGCCTGTTTTTGGCTATTAAGTTACTTTTTATTTCACTGGACCACCACTTTGGTTTACTATTTCCAGCTGGACGTCTGTTACGTAGTGGCACACATGACTTTACCACTTCATTAAATTTTTCGGTGAATATTTCCCATGCTTGGTTTATGTCATCGGTTTCAGACATTTGATTCCAATCTGCAGTTGCAAGTAGCGCTCTGAGCCTGTTGAAATTAGCTCTACGATAATCTGGGACCTTTTCTTTGCTCTCCGTTTCTTTTACTTTTTCAGTAGTAATATTAAACTGTATAGTTCGATGATCACTGGAACTAAACTCAGGTCCTATTTCAACGTTGTTGACTAGGTTATCATTTGTAGTCAAGATGATGTCTAGGATATTGTTTCCTCTCGTTGGGTATTCTACGTGTTGGGAAAGGGCGCTTTCCTGAAGATTCGTATAAAGCTCTTGTCCTGAGTGTGCTGTCAGTGGTTCACCCCACTTTGTTACCGGTAGATTAGTCTCCAAAAATTACGCTATCCTCTTGACAACAAATTTCCGCAATTTGATCATAAAGTTTTTCATCTGTCTCAGTTGACTGTGCTGGCGGACGATAGATGAGACATATATTTATTTTGTGTGAATTAATACTTAGCTGAATATAACTGGCATCTATGTTGGTAATACTGGGTTTGGATAGCACAAGGGGATGGAGACTAGTTTTCACATATAGTAAAACACCGCCACCAGCTCGATGTGGTCGCTCACAGCTGAAAATATTGTACCCTGTTAGTGAGTATTCCGCTAGAAAGTCACGGTCAGATGTGTTAATCCAGGACTCTGTGATGCCAATGATGTCATAATTTTCTAGGTAAATTAGAGATTCTAAATCCTCAAACTTGTTACGTAGACTACGTGCGTTAGCATAGCAGACTCTAATTCCGTTCCGAACAGTTGGTGATCTGACTTTGTGGGTATTTACGTTAAGGTTACTGTTCCTGGACGTGCCGCGTTTTTTGATCTGAAGAGGGCAACATTATCGTGTAGAAGTCTACCTAGCCGTGCCGCTCCTACTGAGTTCAAATGGAGACCATCTTTCTGGAATAGAGTATGTTGCTCATAAAACTGGTCCCACAGATTGACAAAGTCGACTCCCTCTTGCGTGCAGAGAGATTTGAGCCGGTTATTTGTGCTGAAGGCCTTATCATAGAAACTATTTTCTGCCTTGATCCTTGGGAGTATACCAGATATTATCACATTTGTGGACTTAGTTTTGAATCGTTTGATCATTTCATGATACTTTGCTAGCAATTCCTCTGATCTACTGCGCTTCAGATCATTTGTACCAACATGGATAACGTATAGAGTTTGATCATTTGCGTCTTTTGTGACCTCATCGCAGGCTTCTGTGATATCACTTAGTCCACCTCCTGGAAAACAGTACCTCTTTCTGCTGATGGGGGCACGTCCACAAAATTCCTCCAGCTGACTGCGTACAATAGAGTCCCCAATAAGCCTTGTTTCTTCTGTCTCATTTACCGCTTCGGCAAGGATCTGGTAGCGATTATACGTAGTTATGGGAAGATGCTTCCTCGAATCTTTTCCGGGTTTTGCGCCATTTCTTACCATAGTAAAGGGGACTTCGCTTGGCGAGGAACGTACTGAATCGCTGGGTGAGGAAGATACTGATACACTATTATTTGTGACTGCCTGATGGGCGGGGGCTTGTACGAGCTCAGTTTGTACGCTTCTTCCTTCTCGAGTGCTGTTGCTGACTCCTACATTTGCCACTACAAACTCTTTCAGTGTCTCAAACTCTGCCTTGAGTTCCCTGTAATTTCTCTGCGATTCAGCTAAACCATTTTCTAGATCTTTTCTCAAGATGCATAGTTTGCACACAGGCGTCGAAAAGTAATTTGAAAAATACTGAGCCGCAAAGCGACCAGTACACTCCTGGCAGGCCTTTAGGGTAGATGGCATTTTGCAGCAATATTTCCACAATCCCACACAAATAAAAATAGTATACAACTGGTTAATGGATGTTGTTACAAATGGTCAATTTACTCTATATATGAGATATTGAATTTCTAGGGAGGTTCACTTACTTTTTATATATTATCTTCCTTTACCAGTATAAAAAGAATAGAAAATCTACCTGCTATGGCACAATCCAACCTACATGGATTCTTTTACCAGTGTAAGAGGAACAGAAAATCTGCTTGCTATGGTACAACCTACCTTAACATGAACTGTGTAAAATGAAAAGGGAATCTACTTGCTAGGGTATGATCTAGCTTACCATGAATTGTGGAAATACACCATACACTGATTCACTGGAGAAAAATAACAATGGAATGTTGGGGAAAAAATCAAAATAAAAACCTAGCTTCTCTCAGTGAACAACTGAAAATAAAAATAATATACAACTGGTTAAGGGATGTTGTTAAAAATGGACAATTTACTCTATTAATGAAAAATTGAATTTCTAGGGAGATTCACTTACTTTTTGTATACTATCTTCCTTTAACAGTATAAAAAGAATAGAAAATCCACCTGCTGTAGCACAAGCCAACCTACATGAATTCTTTTACCAGTGTAAAAACAGTAGAAAATCTGCTTCCTATGGTACAACCTAACTTACCATGAACTGTGTAAAATGTAAAGAAAATTTACTTGCTATGGTATGATCTAGCTTACCATGTATTGTGGAAGTACCCCATAAACTGATTCACTGGGAGAAAAAGGAAAAAAGAAAATAACAATGGAATGTTGGGGAGAAATCAAAATAAACACCTAGCTTCACTCAGTGGACAATGGTTTGTAGTGCAAAAACTATTTCACTGGTGTAACATCAATCACACAGTTGTTACTCTATACAGAAGACAGTGCTATTCACTTGCACTAAACTAGCAAGCAACTTAGTTAGTATTTGTTACGTTAGACTTTAAAGTAAGACGTACAAGGATGGTAGTGGGAACAAAAACAAAGAGAGCTGGTAGGTAAATACACTTTCGGTTCACTACACCATTTACTGTACTAGTGAGAAAAGATAATCTGTTTGTTAGATATCGTTCTAACTGACCTTGATCTGCGGGAAAATAAACTATAATATGTCTGAGACCAGAAATAACGGCGGGAAAGGGCAGGAATACGAAGTGGAGGGTGGCGGTATATGTAAACAAAGGAACACGCGAACGCTTTACACCTTTAACCCGCTCTAAAACTTTTACATGAAATCTATTTAAATACTTTCCACGGGGGAAATATGTCTACGACTCTTATACACTTATCTGATTCACTTTCAAACCGATCTTCACTCAAGCTTGTGGTTGAAACACTTGGATATGCGGAGCTGCTTTAATGCGTGTGTATCTCACTGCATCCCCCCCCCCACCTCTCTCTCTCTCTCTCTCTCTCTCACACACACACACACACACACACACACACACACACACACACACACACAGCAGATAACCAGGCCAATAACAAGGTACTAAGTAGACAGGCAGGTAAGAAGATATATATGATCAGGTAGGTCGATAGGCAGGTAGATAATTGGACGAGGACAAGATGTTGACAGCATTACAATCATCGTTTTATTTTAAGCATTAATAGCAGTTCCTTAATTCATAAACATATTTTCATTTATTATTATTATTATTATTATTATTATTATTACTGTTCTTTTTGTTGTTGCTGTTCACCCACATATTCATCTAGCTTCCAAACCAAACTTTCAACTTCCATCCTCATCTATCTTTGTCTATTCTCTTTTTTATTATATTCCCTTGCTTCCTTCTTTCATCCACTCCTTCCCTTCCCTGTTATTGTCTGTCCTTCACTTCCTTCATCTCTCTCCCATCTTACTCTTTTTGCTCGTTCCTAACTACCTTCTCATCTTTCCTTAGTTTTTCCTTCTTTTTCTTTTCTTCTCCATCGTTTCCTCCCCTCCCTCTTTTCTCCCCTTCTCCATCTCTCTGCTCGTTTCCTTCCCCCTCCAACATTCTTTTCCTCTCCCTTCCCCTTTCATTCCCTCCCTCTCTCTCTCTCTCCTCCTCCTCCTCCGTTCCTTCCTCCCCCCTTCTCTTTCTCTTCCCCCTCCACTCTCCTTCCATTCCTTCCCTCCCTCTCTCCCTCCACTCCCCTCCTCCTCCTTCCTCACTCGTCCTCTCAAGGTGACCTGCAAATCGCCCAACCCACACCTTTCAGTAGCCTCCCCCCTCCTCTCTCTCCATCTCTACCCTCTCCCCCTCTTTCTTCCCCTCCTCCTCTCCATTTCTCATCACTCCTATCTCTCTTCCTCTCTGCCTTCCCTAATTCTCTCGCTCCTCTCCATCCTCCTATTCAATATTCTTATCCCTTCCCCCCCAATCTACACCACACGTCCTCCTCCTCCTCCCCCCTCTCTGTCATTCCTCCCCACTCCCTCCCCACTATTCGCCCTCCTCTCCCTTCATCTCTACTCCTCCCTTCCTCCCTCCCTTTCCTTCATTCTTCACCATCCCTCGTCCTTCCTCCATTCCTCATCTTCACTGCCATCTCTCTCTCTCTCTCTCTCTCTCTCTCTCTCTCTCTCTCACACACACACACACACACACACACACACAAACACACACACACACACCATGAGAGGGGCTAATCAGAGAGGAACCCCAGCCAGGGCCCTGATTTACATAAGAGTCTTGCTAATCAGTGGCGATGGCATGTGACTGAGGGATAGGGGAAGGGGTTTTGACGCTAGGGGAAGCGGGAGGGAGGGGATGGGGAAAGGAAGGGGAGGGGGAAAGGGAAGAGAAGGGGGAGGGCATAGGAAGGAGAGGGAGGGGGAAGGGGAAGAGAAGGAGGAGGGCATAGGAAGGAGAGGGAGGGGGAATTAAGGGAAGGGCGAATTAAGGGGAGAGGAAGGTGACGAGTGGTAGGGGATGGAAGGAATGATAGGAAGGACGAAAGGAGGAAGAATGGAAGCAGAGAAAATAAGGGAAGGAAGGATGGAAGGAAGGAAAGGACGAGAAGCAAAGGATGGAAGGAGAGGACAAGAAAGAGAGGAAGGAAATAAAGAACGACAAGCTGAGGATGGAAGGACAGGGTTGGAAGGAGGAGGGATGGATGAACAGGACAGGAAAGAGAGGAAGGATGGAGGAAGGAAGAAGGAAGGAAGGGACATTATCAGTGATCTCAACTCCACCCTCTTGACCACAACCATCCCCTCCTTATCACCCACTTCATTCACCTCCACCCACTCCTTCCCCTTTCCTCCCCTTCCGCCAGGGGGACAGGGGTTAAACAACAAAAACATCAACAGCAGCATCAACATCAATAAAATGAACTGTAACTTCTCTCCTCCCTTTTTCCCTTTCCTGCTTTTCATTTCCTTCTTCCCTCTTTTCTTTTCTTTCCTCTTCTCCAGTGTTCCTTTCCTTTCTTCTCATCTCCTTCTCTTCCCGTCTCTTCCTTTCCTTCCCTTTCATTTCCTCTTTTCCCCTTCCTTTCCCCTCCATTCACTTCCCTCTCCTAACCTTCCCTACTTCTCTCTCCTCTCCACATTTTTCCCCTCCTTTCCCTTTCATTGCATTTCCTTTCCTTTCCTTTCTCTCCACCTTCTTATTCCTTTCTCCATCTTCCCCTTTCCTTCCCTTCATCTCCTTTCTCTCCACCCTCAAACTTTCTCTTCTCGCCTTTCCTCCCCTCCTTTTCTCTCCACCCTCTTATTCCTATCTCTCTCCTCCCTTCCTTTCCACCCTCCTCTCCTCCACCCTCTCCCTCCTCCCCTCCCTTCCCCTCCTTATCTCTTGTACGGAGCTGCTAACAAGCCTTAATACCCGATAATTTCTCTCTCTCTCTCTCTCTCTCTCTCTCTCTCTCACACACACACACACACACATACACACACACACACACACACACACACACACACACACCTTTTCTAATCCTCCAGTCGACAGAAAATTAAGATCATAAAAGTTGCCCCCCTTTCTCTCTCTCTCTCTCTCTCTCTCTCTCTCTCTAACAAGCCCTAATACCTGATAATAGTGTCTGATTACCTTCTAAAACCAATCCACTCTCCATCCAAGCATTTCTTCCAAACCTCCTCTCTCTCTCTCTCTCTCTATTTTTAATCCACCAAAATCCAAGAGCGAAAAATTCAGGCATCAAATTATTTCGCTGGCTCTAAACATCGCGAAAGGGATCGAGCGTTTGACCGCGAATTTTAGTGCTCGTAAAGGGAACATGATCACCAGCAAAAGGGCATTTTAACTGATGTACTCTGAATAGGAGAGGGAGGGGAGGGGAGGGGAGGGGAGGGGAGGGGAGGGGAGGGGAGGAAGGTAAAATGTGAGTGAGGAAAAAAGGAACAGGCAGGGAAGAGGATGGGATGGGTACGAGAAAGAGAAGGAGAGGAAGTGTGACGAAATGGAGAGGAAACTGGAGGATAAATGGAGAGAGAGAGAGAGAGAGAGAGAGAGAGAGAGAGAGAGAGAGTTATGGTAAGTGGAAAGGACTGGACTGAGAGGATAAGGAGATGGGGATGAAATGAAGGGTTGAAAGGCAATGAGGAGAGACAGAAAGAGTAATGGATAGGGTACGAAAGATGATGGGAAGGGGAGAAAAGGAGGTGACAGGAAGAAGATGGAAGGAAGTTGATAGGAAGGGGAAGGGAGGAAGACGGATGGGAAGAGAATGAGGGAGAAGAGGAAGAAGGAAGAGGGGAAAGGAAAATGAAGAGTGTGCAGGGGTATGGTTAAAGACATACACACACAAAAAAGAGGAGGGGGGGGGAGAACACTTACGAGGGGGGAAGAAATAAGGGAAGGAGAGACGGATTAGGGGAGAGAGAGAAGGAATAAAGGAAGAAGAGATGGAATGGAAAATAAGCGAAGAAGTGATAGGAGAAAGGAAAAAAGGTCGTGCATGAAAGGTGAAAGTGAAATGGGAGCGTGAATGAGGAAGGAATGTAAAGAAACAAGCAGTGAGAGATAATTACAGACTTAAGGACAGGTGAAGGTAAGACGTGTGTGTGTGTGTGTGTGTGTGTGTGTGTGTGTGTGTGTGTGTGTGTGTGTGTGTGTGTGAGAGAGAGAGAGAGAGAGAGAGAGAGAGAGAGAGAGAGAGAGAGAGAGAAATTACATATATTAGGCATGAAGAGAGTAGAATGGAAATGTGTAATGTGTAATGGGTGTTTCCTACCTCCCCCCTCCCTCTTTCTCTCTTTTTCTCCACCTTCCTTCCTTTTCTGCATTTTTCTTCTTCCCTCTCTCCCCTTCCTTCTCTCCTTTTTATTCCTCCTCCTCCCTCTTTCCTGTTCTCTGCATTTCCTTCCCTCCTTCCTCCTTTTCCTTCCTCTGCCTTTCTCACAATCCCTCCTTTTGCCTCCTTTCTTCCCCTTCCTCTTTCTTCTTTTCCTCCTCCTCTGTTCTTCTCAATTCCTCTTCCTGCTTCGCTAGTCAATCCAACATCTCATCCACGTATTCAATATTCTCTAAATCAACTACAAATGTCTGAAGAAGTTTTTCAATCAGTCCTCCTCCTGTTTTCATTTTATGTCAGTATCTATAAATACATCAGATAAACTATTTCCAGTGTTTTCATTCTCTTCCTTCTCATGTTTTCTTCCTTTTCACTCATTCTTTTCTTCTTCTTCTCCTCCTGCATTCATTTTGTCAATATCTGTAAAAACATCAAATAAACTTTTTCCAACAGTGCTTCCCTCCTCTTCCTTCTTATCTTTTCTTTCTTTTATCTTCCTTTTTTTTCTCCCCTTCCTCCCCACTTCCTCCTGCTTTCATATTATATCAACATCTATAAATTCAGCCTCCTCTTCCTTCTTATCTTTTCTTCCTTTTATCTCCCTTCTTTTTCTCCCCTTCCTCCCCACTTCCTCCTGCTTTCATTTTATATCCACATCTATAAATACAGCCTCCTCTTCCTTCTTATCTTTTCTTCCTTTTATCTCCCTTCTTCTTTTCTCCCTTCCTCCTCCTTTAGTCGAACTTCATATCAACATGTACAAATATATAACAATTTCTTCAACCAGCATCTCTCCCCTCGTCAGTCTTCAGTGCAGTCAAATTCTATTTTCCTCTTTACCTTTCCTCCTCTCCTTCTTTCCTCGCTCACTCTTCTTCCTCCTCTACTTAATCTTTACATCAACATCTGTACATAAATCTACTAGACATTTTTCAAGCATTTGTTCCTCCTCACTTCTCTCCCTCCTCCGTCGTTGGGCAACTCCCTTCCTCCTCCTATCCTTTTCTTATTTTTCACTCTTCTTTACATCTCAACATCAAGTTTTTCAATCAGTCTTCCTCTTCAATCTCCAATTTCTCCTCCTCCTTCATTAGATTCAATTCCCTTCTTTCTCCTCTTCTCTCACACGCCTTCTTTCTCTTCTCCATCTTTCTTCTGTTTAAATCAATCTTTACAACAAGTACTGTATCTCAAATCAGTCCTCTTCATTCCCTCCCTCCCTCCTCCTTCATTAGAGTCAATTCCCTTCCTCTTCCTCTTCCTCCTTCGTTAAACTCAATTCCCTTCCTCTTCTTCCTCCTCCTAGTCGACCCTCTCTCTCCCCTGGTGCTTTATCGCCTCTTATGAGCTCTTCCCCATGTTTATTCATATTCTCTTTCTCTCATCCTTCCTCCTCTATTCCCCCTTTCTCTTTGTACGTCCCCCTTCTCTTCCTATCTCTGTTTTCCTTTATTCTTCCTTATTTCCCCCTCTACCGTCCTCGCTGTATTGTCCCTTTTCATATGTAACTTTGACGCCTTTCTCTCTCTCTCTCTCTCTCGTCGAATTCATTACTGTACTACAACAGTAACCTACGGGAAACACTTTTAAACAAGGTCTCTCTCTCTCTCTCTCTCTCTCTCTATCCAGTCCCCTTTCCTCCCTTCCTTTATCCACCCATCCATCCATAACCACACTCCTTAACCCGCCTCTCTCTATCCAGTCTCCTTTCCTCCCTTCCTTTATCCACCCATCCATCCATAACCACACTCCTTAACCCTCCTCTCCTCCTCCTTCATTCGTCCTTGGTCAAGAAGATACAATCCTTCGAGGTGGAAAGAGCAGAGAGGTGGAAAAAACAAGGAACAGGGAGGGTGGAACGCAGTGGAAGAGAAAGACAGTGGAGGGGAAGGTGGAAGGGAAGGGGAGACAGTGTGGAAGATGAAGGATGGAGAGGTGGTGTGTAGGGGGAGGAAGAGGAGTGGAGATGGAGAAGAAGGGGAGGTAGAGGAGAAAGACTGTGGAGGGGAAGGTATAACGGAAGGGAAGACAGTGTGGAAGATGAAGAAAGGAGAGGTGGTGTGGAGGAGACAGAAGAGGAAGAGTAGAGATGAAGAAGGGAAAGACTGTGGAGGGAGAAGCTGGAAGAGAAGAGCTGACAGTGTGGAAGGGGAGATGAAGAGAGAGGTGGTGGGGAAGGGATGGAAGGAAAAGGAAGAGAAGTGGAGATGGAGAAGGGGAGGTAGAGGGGAAAGATGTTGGAGGGGAAAGACATCAGAGGGGAAGGTAGAAGGGGAGACGAGACGGTGAGGAAGATATGAATGAAGTGGTGGGGAAGAAGAGCAGAAGAAGTGGAGACAAGGGAAAGATAGTGGAAGGGAGGGAGGGTGTGAAGGAATGAGACGGTGAAGATGCGGAGATAAAGAAGATAGGAAGGGGAGATGAAAAGATAGGAAGGGGAGATGAAGGAAGAAGATAGGAAGGCGAGATGAAGGAAGAAGATAAGAAGGGGAGATGAAGGAAGAAGATAAGAAGGGGAGATGATGGAAGAAGATAGGGAGGGGAGATGAAGGAAGGAGGTAGAAAGGGGTGATGAAGGAAGAAGATAGGAAGGGGAGATGAAGGAAGAAGAGAGGAAGGGGAGATGAAGGAAGAAGAGAGGAAGGGGAGATGAAGGAAGAAGATGGGAAGGGGAGATGAAGGAAGAAGATAAGACGGGGAGATGAAGGAAGACAGGAAGGGGAGATGAAGGAAGAAGTGGTAGGGAAAGGAAGGGAGAGAAAGAGAAATGGAGAAGAAGAAGTGGAGGGATGAGGAGGTAGAGGTGTACAAAGGAAGAGGGACGGTACAACGCACTAGAAGAGGATAAAGTTGAGGGGAGGGGAGGGGAGGGGAGGGGAGGGAAGGAGAAGGGGAGGGGAGGGGAGGGGAGGGGAGGAGAGGGGAGGGGAGGGAAGGAGAGGGGAGGGGAGGTGGAGGAAGAATAGAAGGGGAGACACAGGGACGAGGAAGTACAAAGGTAGAAAAACAAGGAACGGGGAGGGTGTAAAGCAGTGGAAAAGAAATATAAAATGGAGGGGAAGATGGTAGAGGAGGAGAGGAGGAAGGGGAAGGCAGAACGAAAGGGGAGGAGGAAGGAGAGGTGGAAAGGAAGGAGGGGTGGAAAGGAAGCGGAGAGGAGGGAAACGGGGAAAGGAGGGGAAGAGAGAAAGGGGAAAGGAGGAGAAGAGAGAAAGGGGAAAAATGGGAGAGGAAGGAAGAGATGTGAAGGAGGGAGGGGGAAGCAGATGAGGGAGGGGGGGGGGAAGCAGAAAACTGACATGAATGGCCAAGACGGAAGGGAAAAAGAAAATGTTATATGAAGGAAAGAATGCGAACAAGGACTGGGGGAAGAATAAGGCAAGATGGATGAGGGGAAGAATAAAACAGAGTATGTGTGTTTGTATGTTTGAATGTATGTATGTACTGTGTATATGTATGTATGTTTGAATGTACAGTATGTATGTATGTGCAAAGCCAGGCCATAATTGAAAAAAACAAACAAAGAGGAAATATACATCTAGGTCATGAAACAAGCATAAATAAGGGACATGGAAGACAAGAGCAAAAAAACACGAGACACACTCAGAGTGATATATTGGGCATGCAAGCTATCTCACGCTCATCATGCTCTCTCTCTCTCTCTCTCTCTCTCTCTCTCTCTCCCTCTCTCTCTCTCTCCCGTTACATGCTCATCAATTGTCTCACTCACGCTCTCCCTCTCTCTCAAACTTGCTGCTTTCATCTCAAGCTCTAAGTCTTTCATGAACTAAGCTCCTCTCCATCACATTCTCTCTCTCCAAAACCTCCCTCACACCTGACAAAAAAAAAACACATAACCTCAAGCTGAACACCTGAACAACACTGAAAGAAATCCCAAGCCACCTGAACACAAAAATTCGCCAATGCCCTTCCTGTTCCGCTTGATATGTCTGTTCCTTTGCAATGTTCCCAAATTTTTACGTTCGCTTTCCTCTGCCCTGCGTCTGCTAAAGGCAATATGACGTGGATTACTGGACGGTTGGTTATATAAGGAATTTTTATTTTACTATTCGTCAATTTTTTTCATTTTTGGAATCTAATGCCTCTTTATCGCGTTTTCGTTCTCTCTCTCTCTCTCTCTCTCTCTCTCTCTCTCTCACCATGGTCAGTTCTCCACTTTTCTACATCTTATTTCCTTTCTCCTCTCGAAACATTTTCTCCCCCCCCCTCTCTCTCTCTCTCTCTCTCTCTCTCTCTCTCTCTCTCTCCCTCTCTCTCTCTCTCTCGCCTGGATCCCGGCTTTGTGTGCTGGACAGTTAAATAATTACAGAGAAATGCGCTCAATGTTCAGTTTTTGCGCCCTCCTCTCCGGGGCTGGGGGGAGAAAGGGGCTGGGGGATGGGGAGAAGGGGGCTCGGGGAGGGGGAGAACGAGGCTGGGGGAGGGGGAGAAGGGGGCTGGGGGAAGGGGAGACCGGGGTTTTGGGAGGGGGAGACCAGGGTTGGGGTAAGGGGAGAAGACGAGGAAGAGGTGAGAAAAGAGGAAGGGGGAAATGGAGTGAGGAAGAGGGAGGGGGTGAATTGGGCGGAGAGGAGGAGAGTAAGGGGAGAAGGTGATGGGAAAGGAGAGGGGACAGGGTGAGGGGAAAGGAGAGAGGACAAGGAGAGGGGAGAAGATGATGGGGAAGGAGAGGGGACAGGGTGAGGGGAATGGGGAGGGGGAAATGTGCGTGAAGGC
>NC_136987.1:385000-420000 GCF_032717465.1 Coenobita brevimanus
GAGAGAGAGAGAGAGAGAGAGAGAGAGAGAGAGAGAGAATAGGTTGAGGAAAAAGTGAGAGAGAAAAAGGATCGAGTGTCCCACCCTCTTTCTCCTCGCTCTTTTCTCTCTCACCCTTTTTCGAGAGCGAGCACTTTCTTTCTCAGACCGGTAATTCCTTTCGGCAGCCACTTTCTCAAACGAAACGCTCTCGCTCTCTCTCTCTCTCTCTCTCACACACACACACACACACACACACACACACACACACACACACACCATTCTATTCCGCTTTCATTCACTCTCTCCCTCTCTCTCTCTCTCATATCTAGTTCTACTCCTGCATGTATATCTATTTCTCTCCTTAATGCCTCTCTCTCTCTCTCTCTCTCTCTCTCTCTCTCTCTCTCTCTCTCTCTCATATATGGTTTCTGCTCCAGCATTTTTATCTTTATTTCTCTTTAATTCATCTCTCTCTCTCTCTCTCTCTCTCTCTCTCTCTCTCTCTCTCTCTCTCTCTCACCTCAGGAAGGGCTCTCCAGTGTTGAGCTCTTGTGAGTCGGCCAAAACTCCTGCTATATTTCTGCCCAGTTGGCTAAGTGGGGGAATCTCAAGGGGTTTCCTCTCTCTCTCTCTCTCTCTCTCTCTTCTCTCTCTCTCTCTCTCGCTTTATCAACTCCTTTCTTATTCTTGGTTTTCATTCAATCCATCTCTCTACCTATCTATTTCTCTCTCAACTCCTTGCTGTTTCACGTTGTCATTCTCTCTCTCTCTCTCTCTCTCTCTCACCTGAAGTACCCACCACACTCTCCCCCTTACTAATGTACTCAAAGGCAGTACTCTTGCCCAGGCTTAAGTAATTGCTCCTCTGTTCCTTCTCCCTTCCCTTTTACTTGATGATTATGCAACTGTGTGTGTGTGTGTGTGTGTGTGTGTGTGTGTGTGTGTGTGTGTGTGTGTGTGTGTGTGTGTGTGTGTGTGTGTTTTAAATTGTGGCTATTAAAAATTTTGAGGAATTTCTATGCTCCTCTCTCTCTCTCTCTCTCTCTCTCTCTCTCTCCCTCTCTCTCTCTCTCTCACACACACACACACACACACACACACACACACACACACACACACACACACACACACCTAATACAGTCCACGACAATATTACCCGGCATTACATTATGTAATCCTCTTACTTACCTCCCTACGAGCTTAGGGTCCACACACACACACACACACACACACACACACACACACACACACACACACTGGAGTAAGTATATACCCCACTATTGTACATAACACTAATTACCTACCTACCCACCACCTCACATACCTAACATTTCTACCCACCTACCTTCCTACTTAAATGCCTGTCCGCTGCGTTTTTCCCTACCTATCTACCTTTATTGTGTGTGTGTGTGTGTGTGTGTGTGTGTGTGTGTGTGTGTGTGTGTGTGTGTGTGTGTGTGTGTGTAAAATACCTGAGTACCAAACGTTTTCTTACACCTTTCAACACTTACTTAAATCGAACTCCCTTCTCTCTCTCTCTCTCTCTCTCTCTCTCTCTCTCTCTCTCTCTCTCTCTCTCTCTCTCTCTCTCTCTCACTTAATACAACAACAACACCTGAGTTTTACCGCAGCGAGAGCATAATTAACTCGGAGTATTTGAGGCGTGTGTACTATTATCCCCTATTTTTTTTTCGGCTGTGGGGAGGAAAGGGGGGAGATTGGGAGGGATGGAGGGGGAGGAGAAAGGGGGAGGGGAGGGGAGGGGGAGGAGAAAGGGGGAGGTATTAGGGAAGGGAGGATAGCAGTAGTACTAAGGAAGGAAGAGGTCGGGATGGATGGGGAGCAGAGGGTAGTGGTATATGAGGTTGGGGAGCAGAGGGTAGTGGTATGTGAGGTTGGGGAGCAGTAGGTAAAGGAGGGGTAGGGATGGAATGGGAAGGGGAGGGGAGGAAATAGGGGACCGAAAGAAAGTGAGGGGAGAGAGGGGATTAAATGGGGGGGGTAGGTGGTTGAGTGAAGGGGATGACATGGGAGAGGAAGGGATGAAATGGGAAGGGAGAATAGGGAAGGGGGATATAGAGGAGAGGGAGAAAGAAGGGGCTGGGAAGAGAGAAAGGGTTGGAAGGGGAACAAAAGAGGAGGTGAGGGATTGAAGGGGGGAGAAGAGGAGAGGGGATGGGGGGGAGAAAGGGAGAAGAGAAGTAGGGAAAAAAGACAGCTAAGGGGAGGACAAGAAGCAGAGGGGGAAGAGTGGGGATGGATAGGAGAGGGAGAGAAGAATGATAGGGAAATGTTGGAGAGGGGAGGAAGAATGAGTGGAGAGAGAAGTATGGGGAGGGACATGTGGGCAGGTGAGAACTGGGACGGAGAAGTGAGAGTGGGGTGGAGAGATAAGTGGGGCGGAAAGAGTAATTAAGGGAGGAATGGGTGGGGAGAGAGTGATGGGGTGAGTAGCAGAGAGGATAGGTAAGATAGTGAAGGGCAGTGAGAATTACTGATGGGAGTAAATGAAGGGAACAGAAAGGAGAATGCAAGGGGAGGTGAAAAAGTGATAAGAGGGAAGGGGAGAAGAGGGTACAAGAAGGAAGAGAAGTCATGAGGGGAAGAAAGTGGGAATTTCTGGGGAGGGGAAAAGAGGGGAGTACTGAGAAAGGGAGATTAAAGGAGAGGGAAGACTACGTGGGGAGGTGAGAGTAATTGGAAGGCAGGAGGAGGAACTGTGAAAGAAGTGAAAATTTCTGGGGAGGGGAAAAGAGGGGAAGTGTGAAAGATAAAAAGAAAGGGGAGATTGCGAGGAGAGGGGGGACGTCGAGAGGAGGGGAGAAAGATAAGTGGAGGAGGGAAGGGGAGGCTACAAGAAAGGATAGCGAGCCGTGAGAGAAGGAAAGTGAGAATTCCTTGGACTGGAAAAGAGGGGAGTAGTGAGAAGGGCAGTTTAAAGGAGAGGGGAGAGTTCGAGGGGAGGGGAGAATTAATTGGAGGGCAGAAGAGGGGAGAGGAGCGGTGAGGGAGGGAAAGTGGGAGTTACTAAGAGCACAGAGGAAGGAAAGGGATGGGTTGGATAGAGAGGGGATGAGTGGGGTAGAGAGGGGATGAGCGGGGTTGAGAGAGGATGAGTGGGGTTGGGAAGGGCTGGCATCTGGGTACTATCTTTTTCTAGAAGTGAGGAATGGAGTCTCCCTCAGCCTCTTCAGTACGATAACGCCTTCCTTGTTTTATCTTTACTACACCACTAAGACTTTACTGTACTTAAGATTTCCTCAAACAATCTTAAGTCTGGGAAATTTTAATACGTGAAAATAATGGGTTAAAATGAAGTTCCGTAACAAAAGAGGATAAAGAGATGAAAGATAAAAAGGCACGGAAGACTCACAAGGATATAACTGCGCTGGCTCTCTCTCTCTCTCTCTCTCTCTCTCTCTCTCTCTTTTGCACAGTGCGACATCCAAACCACCTATTCAAGATAATGTCAAAGGCAACACACGCTCTTCCTCCTCTAGGGCTTTCCAAAGATGTGTGTGTGTGTGTGTGTGTGTGTGTGTGTGTGTGTGTGTGTGTGTGTGTGTGTGTGTGTGTGTGTGTGTGTGTGAATCGCTTCTGCTCCTTTCTCCAGCCCCACCTCCTTTCATCTCTCCACCTCTCTTATTCTTCTCCCCTCTTCTTCCTCTTTCATGAATGCCCTTCACCATTCTCCTCTCACCTCTCCTCCTCTTCTTCCTCTTTCTTTTCTTCACTATTCCTCTTTTCATTCTCCCTCAGTTATTCTTTCCCCTTCCCCTACTATCTTCCTCCTCTTCCTTTCTCCAATACCTCTTTTATAAATCTGTTCCTCTTCTCATTTCTATCCTATTTCTTCCAGGTTTTTCCCTCCACCCTCTTTTCTTCCTTCCTCCTTCACTATTCTTCTTGCTCCTCCTCCTCCTCCTCTTCCTTCTTCTTGGCTATCCTTATCTTATTGCCTTGTGTAAGTTAAATGGCTTACTTCAGTTATCCTCTTATGTTCGTACCTTCCTCCTTTCCTTCACTGTCCTTAATCCCCCTATTCACTTTTATCGATATTTTCTTTCCTTCTATTGGATCAACCTTCCTTCCTTCATCCTCCTCTCTTCCTTCTTCCTCCTCTTCGATCACCCTTCCTTCCATCCCTGCTTCCTCCTCTTCGATCACCCTTCCTTCCATCCCTGCTTACTCCTCTTCGATCACCCTTCCTTCCATTCCTCCTTCCTCCACTTCCATCACCCTTCCTTCCATCTCTTCCTTCTGTCTCCTTTTCGGTCACCTTTCCTTCCTTCCTCTTCCCCTCTTCCTTTAGGGCTTCTCGAAGATCAATGTGTTTCTCTATGAATCGCTTCCCTTTCCGTTCGATGCTCCTCTTTCTTCTCTCCCTCTCTTTCATCTCCTCCACCTCCTGCCCCTCCTCCTCTTTCATCCCCATTCCATTTCCTCTTTCATTACTCTCTTCCACACCCTCTATCTTCCCCTGAACTTCACCTGTCATTATTTTATTCCTCTTCCTCCTGTTATCAATTTCCTCTTCTTGTGGTAATTTCTTCCTCTTTCAACTTCATATTACTTCCATTTCCTCTAACATTATCTTCCTCTTCCTTTCATCATTCTATTGCTGTCCCTTCTCCTTCCTAGAATGCATTATGCTTAATCTCATTACAGCCTGTTCCAGGATCTCTCTCTCTCTCTCTCTCTCTCTCTCTCTCTCTCTCTCTCTCTCTCTCTCTCTCCTTTTTTTACCCCGTTACTACAAAAACATCTTTAATATTATTCTAACCAAATTCAGCCTCCTCCTCCTCCTCCTCTTCCCACTCTTCTTCCTCCTCCTCCTCCTCTTCCACATCCTCATCCCACTCTTCTTCCTCCTCCTCTTCTCTCAGCACTTGTAAACCACCGCCACTCCTCGTCCTCCTCCTCCTCATTCACCCCAGTCTCACACTCTTGTCAACAAGATGTGACAATACCTTCAATAAGCAGTCTTGCGAGCTGCATGTTGCTTTCACTCACTCACTCACTCTCTCTCTCTCTCTCTCTCTCTCTCTCACACACACACACACACACACACACACACACACAAAACTTGCCATGTGTAACTCTGTCCTCCCATTTTCCACACATTTCTTCTACACTATTCTCTCTCTCTCTCTCTCTCTCTCTCTCTCTCTCTCTCTCTCTCCAATCACACGTATACACTGACGACCTCTTCACAGTAAAAGGAAACAGGAAAACAGAAGCGTGACAATGTTCCTTGTTTACTTTTCTCTCTCTCTCTCTCTCTCTCTCTCTCTCTCTCTCTCTCTCTCTCATTCCTCAGACTCGACACGTTTCAAGCTGTATAGAAATCTGTGTTGACATTTCGCTGAGAGAAAGAGAGAGAGAGAGAATAACCCCCCCTCTCTCTGGTATGATGGGTTTTGAATTGCCTGGGCGAAAGAGGGATGTCAGATGGGATGGAATGGAAAAGGAAAGCAGAGAGAGAAAAAGACAGCTGGAGGGAATGATAAATGAGAGAGAGAGAGAGAGAGGAATGATTAGGAATGCCATAATCATACGAAGAATAGGAAATGAAGTGAAACTGGAATTACGAAGCGAAATAAAAAAAAGAAGAGAGGGAGACAGAGGAAGTGACGAACAGACGAAAGATGAAGAAGGAGTGAAGAAAAATGCTGAAGAATAGGGGAAGATGAGTCCTGAAAAGAAGGAAAACTATAAGGAGGATTACAAGATATACTAGTGAAGAAAATATAGACTCAAGATACCACATACAGGATGACAAGATGAAGTGAAGAAAATGGCTGAAGTTACGAGACGAAGGATGGAGAGTAGTAAAGAAGGAATAAGAGGGAAGAGGAGGTGGGGAAAGGCATGTAGACGAAAGAATTGAGTTACGAAAGAGGGAAAGGGGAGGAGAGAGGAAGGAGAGGAGGGAGGAAGGAAAAGAGACAGAAGGGAGAGGAATGAGAAGAGTGTGGAGAGAGGAAGGGTAAGAGAGAGAATAAAGAATAGAGTACTATGAAAATGTTGCAAAATAAGAAAAAAAAGAGTGACGAGACAGTACAGTAAGGAAAGAGGAACTGAGAAAATACTTCGAAAAGAAAGCATTAAATAAGGAGGAAGGAAGCAAAAGAAATAAAATAAGAAAGACCAAACTGGAGGAAATAATAGAAAACAAAAAATGACAAAAGTTATGACAGAGTTAGGATGAAAAGTGAAGTGGTGGGCAAGACTGAGTTGCGAATTAAGAAGGAACAAAGGAAAAAAGAAGGATCAAACAGGAGAGGAAATAAGAGAAAATGACATAAGTTACCATCGAGTTAAGATGAGAAGTGAAAAGCAGTGATAAGATTAAAGAGAAAGACAAAATGAAGACCGACAAAACACTCAGAAATGAAAGGTGCCGATAAGAAAGGTGAGGTAAGGTAACGGGGCAAGGTAAGAAAGATAAATTGAGGACATACTCGACACGTCAGACTGAGAAATTAAACACCAGATGAACAAAAAAGGCAAGAAAATATTAGTCACAAAATAATAAAAACAACAGAAAAGGAAGAACATATATCCAAAGAGAGAGAGAATGGAAAAATGAAAGATTTATTTATGCTGGAAGAAAAAACAAAGATTACACGCAGCTAAAGAAATATATGAAAGAATTATTTAGGAAAGAGAAAAATGTCGAGGAAAAATCTGAAAGGAAGGAAATGAAACACAACTGAAAAGAGTACGAGAGGATTAAAAGAAATTCATATATAAGAGAATTTTCGCTAGCACAGAGAGGAAGGAGAGAAGAGAGGAGAGGAAGGAGAGAAAATCGGAAAGCAAGGAGATAAAAGAGGAGAGGATGGAGATAAAAGAGGAGGGGAAGGAGAGAAAAGAGGAAGGAGAGAAGAGGAAGGAGAGAAGAGAAGAGGAAGCAGAGAAAAGAGGAGGGGAAGGAGAGAAAAGAGGATAGGCAGGGGGGGGAAAGAGGTGATGATGGAGAGAAAAGAGGAGAGGAAGGAATGGAAAGAAAAGAAGGAGAGAAAAGAGGAGAGGAAGGGGAGAAACGAGGAGACGATTGAGAGAAAAGAGGATAGGATGGAGAGAAACGAGGAACGGAAAGGGAGAAAAGATGAGAGGAAGGAGAGAAAAGAGGAGAGAGGGAAATGACAAGAGGAAGAAGAAGAAAGAGAAGAGGAAAAAGAACTATACAAATGAAAGAATGATTAATGATCTGGTTATGAAAAAGAGAAGGGAGAATAATGGAGATGAGGAAACGAGAATCAAATAAAGAGAGAAATGGAGGAGGAGGAGGAAAAAGTAATACACATATGAGACAATGATTAATCACTAGGACAGAAAGATAGACAGACAGATGGAAGGATAGATAGACAGATACTGTACACAGATAGACAGACATACACAGACTGATAAATTGAAAGTGAGAAGAATATAACTATCGATCATCAAACGTATCCCCATTGACCATTCTGCCTACCTACTTATCTACCTATCTATCTATCTCTATCAAACCAATCAATCAAGTATTAATGTCTGTCTATATTCCCATCCATCAATCCAACCATCCATCTATCTATCTATCAAACCAATCACTCATCTAGAAATGTCAAGCTATATTCCCACCCATCTATCCATCAAATCCATCCATCTATCTGTATCAAGCCAATCAACTATAAATGTCAGTCTATATTTCCATCCATCTATCCATCCATCTGTTTATCTATCTTTTCTATCTATTCACTTGTCCATACTCACCAAGCACCAGTCTGTCCCATGTATCTTAATGTTTTTATTCCATTTATTCTGTTTTTATATACTCAGTTCATTTTCTGTCTCCCGAAGCAAGAGTCTATCCATCAACTATTCCCAACCCTATCTATCTACCAGTCTATCAACCCTTCTATCCATCCATCCATCCATACATCCACCTCCAATCAATATACCTACCTACCTAACTGCCTTTCAATTTCCACCCAGCTATCTCTAATCAATATACCTACCTACCTACCTACCATTCAATTTCCACCCATCCATCTCCAATCAATCAATCTACCTACCTACCTACCTTTCCATTTCCACCCATCTATCTCTAACCAATAGACCAACATACCTACCTACCTACCTTTCAATTTCACCCATCCATCTCCAATCAATCTACCTACCTATCCACATCAGTCAACCTCGTCTACCTTTCCACCACTCTATCTCTACTCAGTAACGAATCATCCTCTTCCTCTTCCACACCTCTTATTGCTTTTACTCCAGTTACTCCCTGCTTTTATTTACTTGCACCTTTTTCTCCGTCTCCCGGGGATGCGAGAAGAATTTTTATGGAGTACGCGTCCGAGTGTGATTGGAGGGGGAGAGAGAGAGTCGCAAAAGGGAATTGGAAAAAAAAGGGGGAAATGAAAAAGGGAAATGAAAAAACGAGGTTGATAAATGAAACTAGCAGAAGGTTAAACGAGGGGAAAAAGGGGAATGGAAGGGATAAGAAAGGAACATGGAAGGCAAATGAAAAAAAAAAAATGAGGCGGAAAATAAAATGGGAAAATAATAATTAAAAAAAAAAGCTGATAAATGGTACTAGCAGAGGGTTAAAGGTTAAAGGGGGGAGAAAAAAGGGGAAATGGTAGGGACAAGAAAGGGAAATGGATAAGGGGAAATGGAAAGAGGAGCATGGATGAGGGGAAAAGGAAAGGTGCGAAATGGTAGAGGGGGAAGGAAGGAAAAAAGGTCAGAGGAAGATACTCGAGGGGGAAAATGGGAGAAAGGATAAAGGAAAAAATATGAATGAGGGGAAAAGAAAAGGGGGAAAAAGGATGAGGGGAAAGAAATGAACAATAGGTTGAAGGAGGATATTCAGAGGGGGAAAAGGGGAAGGGGTAAGGAAAATGGATGAGGGGAAAAGGAAAAGGGAAAACTGAAGAGGAGAAAAGAATAATACGTCAGAGGATATTGAAGAGGAGAAAAAGGGAAAAGGGTAAGGACAAGAAAGGAAAGTGGATAAGGGGAAATGGAATTAAGAAGGAAAATGAAAAACTATTGATATGTGGCACTAGGACATGTACTAAAAAACTGGCCAAAAAAAAAAAAAAAAGGAAAAAATAGAAAAGACAAGAAAAGGAAACATGGAATGAAAAAAAAAACGAAAAAGAAAATAAATTGCAATATGAAAGGGTGAGAGAAAAAGGTCCCCAAAAAATAAAGGAAAAAAAGCAAAAGACAAGACAAGACAAGGGAAAATTGGAAAAATTAAAAGGGAAAACGAGAAGGGGATGACCAATGGCACCAGGAAATGTTAAGAAAGAAAAACGGCTCAAAAAAATCTACCGGTATCTATCTATAGCCTGACGCCCTAATCCCGCAAATGGTAGCCGCATGCAAAACGCCTCCACGTCGATGTCACCCACCATTTGACTGCCTTCCCCTTAATTCACTCTCCCTCTCTCATATACCTCTCAACTCCATCTCTCCACCTTATCCTCGGTCTCCCCCTCCCTCTCCCTCCCTCCACTTTACCTACATACACCCTCTTAGTCTTTCATACTCCATTCTATCCACGTCAAAAAAAAAAATAATAATAATAATAATAATAATAATAAAGGTGAATTCCAGTTAAAGCCAAACGATTGTATTCTGCTTTGAGGGGTCACGGGAGACTGAGAATCAAAAGAGGGCTATTTTAAGGGCACTAATGAGGTCAGGAAAGTGGGCGAACTCTGTAATTACCCTATGCTAATGATTCGTTTGAGCTTAAGCCTTGGGTCACAACGTCAGGTGTATCGGAGGAGGAAGGAAAGGGAAGGGAAGGGAAGGGAAGGGAAAGGAAAGGAAAGGAAAGGAAAGGAAAGGGAAGGAAAGGAGAGGAGAGGAGAGGAAAGGGGAGGGGAAGGGAAGGGAAGAAGGGGGAAAGGTAACTTGACAGGTTGGTAGACAGGCAGAAGGCATGGAAAGGTGCTTAGATAGGTAGATAGGTAGGTAGGGAATGAATGAATGGAAGGGTAGGTGGGTATGTAGGGAAGTAGGTATGAAAAGAAGAAACGAGGTAGGGAGGGAGAAAAGATGTGTAAGGAAATGATGGAGAAATGAAGGAATGACCGAAAGGCGAGGTATAAGGGATGGAATGAAAGAAAATGGAAAAATGTAAGAAAGGCGGAAGGAGGGAAAGGAAGGAAGGGAAGAGGAGGAAGGGGAAAGGAAGGGAAAGCAATGGGAAGGGAAGAGAAGGGAGGGGAGAGGAAGGGAAAGCCATGGGAAGAGAGGGGAAGGGAAGGAAAGGAAAGGAAAGGGATGGCATGAGAAGGGAAGGGGGATGAAGTAGGATCCAGAAAGAGGACGGGAAAGCACAGACATACAAATTACCAAAGACCCTAAAAAAAAATGGGGAAATGGGCCAAATTCACTCACAGTAGTCTTCTGAATTTTAACTTTAACACATGCCCCTCCCCCCCCAAAAAAAAAAAAATCGAAAAAATGCAATTAAAAAAACAACTCGAAAAATATCCCCCCACCAAATGCAATAAAAATACACACTCGAAAAAAATCCAATCACCAATAAAGAAAGAAAATATACATACAAACGCACCAGCAATAAAGAAAATAAATAGCGAGGAAGAAATAGATTCCCAAAAAAAGTCTAATACATTTTCAAGCATTTACGCAGACGCTAAAAAATAAATAAATAAATAAACAAAAATAAACAGGAAAAATGAAAAGTCCTCACCACACGCTCTTTCCCCCCGATCCTTATTTCCGCTTCATGTTTTACTGATCTATGCAACTGATGATGTTGCAAAGTTGCATATAGATGGCACTGCATTTGCCTACCTTTGACCACTTAGGGCTGCATGCAATTTTGTCAGGGTATACAGATGCATACATTCATACCTTTACGAATACTTGATGGCGCGTTTGTGCACTAGTCATACACGTTCATATATTTTATTACCTACACACACACAAACATTCTCTCTCTCTCTCTCTCTCACACACACACCTCATCCATCTCCACATCACATCCATGCATCCACACCTCCAAGACAGTCTGAGCATCCACACTCAAACACACATCTTCCCATACATAAACCTATCAACAACTCACACATACATACATTTTATTAACTTTCTATATTCCTGCCACGTTTACCAACCTCTTCAATACGATAACGAATATTTTTTCAGTCTATTCGTGCTATTTTCAGGCCATATTTGTTTTACTTATTCCACAAAAAGACAAAAACACAGATAACAATAAACATGCGAAAAAACGACATTTAAGAAAATAATATTGATACGTAAAGAAAAAAAATGCATGTTCATTTAAAACATACTCATTTTTCTAGCACCATCAATGTTTAAAGTTGTAATTATAAGTACTCACCGTTTGCCGTCCTCTTAATAATAATATAATAAAAATAATAATAATAATAATAATAATAATACGAAAAAAATTGAGGTGCACTAACCTTGAATCCTTGGGTGACAAAGAATTTATTTTTACTAACCTAACCCCAGAAAAATTTATCTATCTCATCTATCAAGCTACCTACCTACCTATCAATCTCTCCCTGTCTACCTATCCACCTACCTACTACCTACAATTAAGGTGATACAGATTAAAAACTACACAATTATATGGATGATACATAGCCTTCACATACATAATTGGTAAAAACCACTGAAACGACCAATTAAAACTCATGTATGTTACTATTATCAGTATGTAAAATATTAATAAGTTCTAGCCTTCGTTCTTCTATTAATAATAATGATAAAAATTGTTCTCCAACCTTTAATTACGGGGGAACGACTGATATAAGTTACTCAGCTGCCTCAGACAAATTTACTATATCTATCCACCTATCTATGTATCTACCTACCAACCTAATAATCTATCTACCTAACAATCTATCCATGTACCTACAGACACTCGCCTTCATACAGAATGGGGATGGTCACAAGCAAATCCTCCCCACGTCACTCATCTACCATCAGCCGCCTATCTATCTATCGACAGACATGCGCCTTAATATCCAATGGGGAGGGCGCAAACAAATCTTAACGTCACTTTCCCACCATCAGGCTGCCCTCCCTTCAACTCTCATCACCCTCACATACCTCTCCCCTAAATCCTTCCACCTCATCCTCAGCCTCCCTCTCCACCCCACAATCAGCAGCTATCCCCCCCCACCCAAGACCTAAGAGTTAAAAGCTAAAATTGAAGCCTATATATTTCTCCACACTAACCCTGTGCATATAAGTATATAAATAAATAAATACAATAAAAAACTGTAATGCCTCTACTCACCCTTCCTTGTCTTCTCGCCTGGCATGAGGGTGTGTACGGCTTCGACATAGCCAACACCCTGATGTGAAAGAAAGAGTAATTAATATGACTCTCTCTCTCTCTTGAAATAAAAGAAACACGTAATTAATAGGAAGCCTCGTCTCAACCATGCATCTCTTTTCCTTTTCTTTCCTTTTATAACGTTAACTTCTGTTCTTGACTCCTAATACTTCAACTCTCTCTCTCTCTCTCTCTGGCAAAGTAGTACAAGTTTCCCTGGTTAATAACTTGGCCGAAAAAGTACATTATGGGTAATTAGATTATTACTGAATTTTACCTTATTTTTTTCTTGTAAATTTGATATGTGAAGTCTTTTTAAGTCTACACTACCATGGTGTATTTCTAATTATATATAGTTCCTTCCATCAGCCGTGTGTGTGTGTGTGTGTGTGTGTGTGTGTGTGTGTGTGTGTGTGTGTGTGTGTGTGTGTGTGTGTTTTATATTGTCATTCTATTCCCTCTACCGCCAGATGCTTTAAATTCAGATTCTCTCTCTCTCTCTCTCTGCATTTCTTTCCCGTCCCTTCCTATAACTCTTGCTTTTTTTTCATCCCTGGTTTTTCCTTCTTCCCTCCTCCCTCCTACCTAAAGAAAAACTCCTCCAGGGCAATCTATTCCTTCCCTTCTGTTCTTTCCTCCCTCCCGATTCCCTCCTAATCTCTCTCTTCTCTCCTTCCTTTTTCTCCTGATATTCTCCATCTCTTTTTTGCCTGAGCTATTCATTTATTCATCTCTCTCTCTCTCTCTCTCTATATATATATATGTCTGCCTCTCTCTCTCTCTCTCTCTCTCTCTCTCTCTCTCTCTCTCTCTCTCTCTCTCTCTCTCACACACACACACACACACACACACTCCTTTTCCTTCTGTTGCTATGTCTCTTTTTGCTTGTACTTTCACTACATCTCCCCCACCCCCCCTCTCTCTCTCTCTCTCTCTCTCTCCCACTTTCCTTGCGCAGCTCAGTTAGTCATTTGTTTTTCCCCCTGTTTCTTACCCCCTCAAAGGCATCAGTGAACCCAAACTCTCTCGCTTTCCCTTGGACTGAATTTTTTAATACTGAGTTTCTGGAATTTATATATGTATAGTTTTTTGGGGGAGGAGGGGGGAAAGGAGTAGAAGTTTATATATAAGAATGTTCTGGCTGTTATCAAAGGTGGCCTGAGTTTGAGAGAGAGAGAGAGAGAGAGAACCAAGAAGGTAGGGGTCGAGTTGATGCGGTAACAAGAGGAAGCAAACAGGTAAATCTCTCTCTCTCCCTCTCTCTCTCTCTCTCACACACACACACACACACACACACACATTCTCCTTTCCTTCCTATATCTTCCTTTCATTCTTCTTTCCTCTCTGTAGCCTTTCATGTCAGCTATATTATTCAGCTTCCCTCTCTCTCCTTCCTACTCTATTTTTTCCTTCACTTCCCTTCTTTATTTTCTCTCCCTCCCTCCCTCTGTATTCCTTTACTTGCTAACTTCCTCTCCACTTCTCACCAATTTTTCATTTCCCTCTGTTCTCGCTCCCTTCATCTTTCCTTCTCCCTAATAAAGTTTTGAATTCTCTCTCTCTCTCTCTCTCTCTCTCTCTCTCTCTCTCTCTCTCCCTCCCTCCCTCCCTCCCTCTCTCTCTCTCTCTCTCTCTCCTGACCCCTTCCTTTCCTCAACGCCGTCTCTCTCTATCTTTCCTTACCTCTCTCTCTCTCTCTCTCTCTCTCTCTCTCTCTCTCTCTCTCTCTCTCTCTCTCTCTCTTCCCTTCCTACCCCCCCTCTCTAGATGCAACTTCAAAGGCTAGTCCTGATATCAATAACAGTGTGTGTGTGTGTGTGTGTGTGTGTGTGTGTGTGTGTGTGTGTATTGTGTGTGTGTGTGTGTGTGTGTGTGTGTGTGTGTGTGTGTGTGTGTGTGTGTGTGTTCATAAAACCTACATATGCCCAGAAAAAAACATACATAAACCATCATCACACTAAAAGCATTAATTTCTCCACTACCGCAGTCTTCGTATTTAATCCTTTATATCCAGCCAAGAAAAGAGCAACTCAGGGATTACACAACTATAGCCGCATTCTACTCGGTTAAGAAAGCTCCCTAACACCTTTTCCTAAGCGATTTATGTTGCCTATTACACCATACTGTCATAGTGAAATATAAATCCTTCCTCACCATACTCTGCAGAAACAACGTACAAAAGGATATGAACCAGCCGTATCCAAAAATAAATCGCTGAGGAAGAGGAGTTAGGGTGCCACCTTCTTTTAAAAGATTACACTTTTTCCTTAAGCTTTTTTTGTTTTCTTTTTCAGTCTGGGGGAAGAAGCTGAAGAACTCGTCGACTAGAGTGCTTAAAAATAAAAATAATAATTCCTTCGCTATAACGCCATATGTTATTTCTGGGAACCGCATATAATTCGACGCCTTGAAATTAAAGAAAAAATATATATATAAAATAAATAGGAGAAAATGGAACCGTATAAAATAAAAAATGGTATAAATATTATTGAGAACTAAAAAAACTCAATACCTAACAACATTCTCTCTCTCTCTCTCTCTCTCTCTCTCTCTCTGCTTTGAAAATGAGAAGATAAAATTACCAATAAAATGAACAAATGAGAAATGTATAAAATGAAATAAAAGGAAATGGGTATAAAATGAAAGCTGACAAACCAGACCAAACTCTTAACAAAAATAAAGCCAACAAAAGAAAAAAGTATGACCAGCAAGAGAAAAAAAAGTATGGCCAACAGAAAAAAGTATGGCCATGAGAAGACAAAAGTATGGCCAAGAGTAGTAAAAAGTATGGCCATGAGAAGACAAAAGTATGGCCATGAGAAGACAAAAGTATGGCCATGAGAAGACAAAAGTATGGCCATGAGAAGACAAAAGTATGGCCATGAGAAGAAAAAAGTATGGCCATGAGAAGACAAAAGTATGGCCATGAGAAGACAAAAGTATGGCCAAGAGTAGTAAAAAGTATGGCCATGAGAAGACAAAAGTATGGCCAAGAGTAGTAAAAAGTATGGCCATTAGAAGACAAAAGTATGGCCAAGAGTAGTAAAAAGTATGGCCAAGAGTAGTAAAAAGTATGGCCATGAGAAGACAAAAGTATGGCCATGAGAAGAAAAAAGTATGGCCAATAAAAGACAAAAGTATGGCCAATAAAAGACAAAAGTATGGCCAATAAAAGAAAAAAGTATAGACACAAAAAAATATCAACAAAAGAAAAAAGTATGGGCAAAGAAAAAAAAAGTATGCCCAACATGATATTGGAGTCGAATACACAAACAGATTAACAATTACATCAGACCAAAACAGAAAATGAACAGACGAATAAGGCAATGTATAAAAATTGTCACAGGAAAACAAAAGCATACAGAAGAAATTAATAAATAAAATGAGGTAAACGAAGCGAGTAAAAAACAAAAATATATATAAACAATACATTAAAAGACAACTACGATGAACCAAAATAAAAGACAGCTTTGAATACCGTAATGTATAGACAAGAAAAAGATCAAAAATACAATAAACTGAAATACGTTATAAAAAAAATGCCAATAGACAAAATAGAGCAAACAGCAGACTAATAACAAAGACAATCGACCAAAATGAGAGACGGATATGAATCAGATAATGTATAAAGAAAAAAAATAGGTGAAAAAGAAAAAAAATAGGTGAAAAAGAAAATACCAAACTGATTTAAGCGAAGTTACAAAAAAGCCAAAAAAATATATACTACATGGAAAAGACAGATTAATAACAAATGCAATCAATGAAAATAAGACTTAGATATGAACAGGTAGAGTAAAAAATCAATCAATCAATCAATCAAATATATTAATACGACCCAAATTAAAATGTGAAAATTTAACAAAAGCCAATCAAGGGGTAGATAATTAAAAAACTATATAAACTGGATGATAATCGAGTATATCAGAGAAAAGCTAAAGTCTGGGATGAAACTGTTGAGAAAAAGTGTGTGTGTGTGTGTGTGTGTGTGTGTGTGTGTGTGAGAGAGAGAGAGAGAGAGAGAGAGAGAGAGAGAGAAAGAGATTCATCAAATCGAACAAGCCTTCGAGAAAGTGTGTGGGTGTGACAGTTAAAGCGACAAGCATTAAAGTTAGAGAAAGTGAGCGAGATGTGAGCGAGTGTAGAAATCCCAGGTGGGATCACTGGCCAATTACCGCTGAGAGGTTGAAGTGACACCTGAGCTCAAGGATTACACTCTCTCTCTCTCTCTCTCTCTCTCTCTCTCTCTCTCTCTCACACACACGCACACACACACAATT
This sequence comes from Coenobita brevimanus, assembly GCF_032717465.1. Classification (NCBI taxonomy): domain Eukaryota; kingdom Metazoa; phylum Arthropoda; class Malacostraca; order Decapoda; family Coenobitidae; genus Coenobita; species Coenobita brevimanus. The sequence goes on from NC_136987.1 coordinate 401,609, forward strand.
AACAGGATCACTTTCTAATGTCACTTTCAAAATCCCCCTCTCTTTGAAACACACACACACACACACACACACATTCCTCCGCCCTCTCTCTTATCTCTATTAAGTCTCAAATATAGGCTGTATGAAGCAAAGGAGAGAGGATGATGATGATGATGATGATGATGATGATGATGATGATGATGTATGTGGTTATATGAATGAATGATGTAGTGATAAATGATAGCAATTAACCCCAACCATCCCAAACTCAAACCCTTTTTGGCACATCCAGTTGGAATTCCTGAACCAACTAGACCACCACGCATCCATTTAGTTATATGGTTATCACACAACATAGTAAATGGTTTCCCAGGTTACAGGATACCTTCTGGTTTGTCACTCATAGTCACGTGAAGGTGGCACTACATCAAGTGGGTGGATGGTGGGCATTTCTACCTTCTACAATATTAAATTAAGAGCCCACATATTACAAAATTTATCTAAAAACATAAAAGAACATTGCCACACTGACAAAAACTATTTAAATAAATAATAATATTGATGATAATAATAATAATAATAATAATGATAATAATAATAATAATATGGTACCGTACTGATATTACTATTATTAATAATAATTACAATAAAGTAAAAACTAAGCAAATCAGTTGTGATACTCTGAATAAAAAAAGCCTCTTCCTGTACAGCTGCCATCAGATCAACACTTTCAAAGCTACCCTCTGCTGTGTACAGGAAAACATCTTTATCTGAAGGGGCTATAAAATGTAAGGTCCTTTCAGCTACTATTTTTGGAAAACAAGGACAACATTGCTTGGTTTCTATGGTTACGTCAAATACCGTTGTTTTGGATACTTATTCTTCGGTTAACGATATGATGTAACATGGGTCCTATAGTGCTTTATCAAGATGTTTCGGATACCCATATTCGGTTAATGAGTACGATATAACTAGAGTTCTTTGGGTTATGTCAGGTACGGGTAGTCCCCATTTTATGAGCAACCGACTTACGGATTTCTGACCTCATGATCTTGTACTTTTAGTACAGTATTCAATAAATTTATTATAAAATGGGCTTTGTGTTAATGATTTTGACCAATTGTAGCCTTATGAAAGTGTTCTAAGCATGTTTAAAAGGCTTGGTAGGCTAGGCTAGGCTTGGCTATGATGCTGGTTGGTTAGGTGCATTAAATGCATTTTTAACTTATGAAGAATTAGACCTACAACCAGTTTCTCAGAACGTAACGCACTCGTAAGTCTGGGACCACCTGACTTACAAGTATACCATGGCTTCTCTGGTTTATGTCGTTATTTTGGATACTTATTTTTCAGTTAATGAGTACGATATAACATGGGCTCCATAGTACTATATCAAGTAAAGTTGTTTTGAATACCATTTTTCAGTAAATGAGTACGATATAACATGGGTTCTTTGGGTAATGTCAAGTACAGTTGCTTTGGATATTTATTTTCTGGTCAATGAGTACAATATAACATGGTTTCTATGGAACAATATAACATGGTTTCTATGGAGTTATGCTTTGGATACTGTTTTTTTGTTGTTGATAAATACGATAACACTTGGGTTCTGTTGAGTTAATTCATGTACAATTGTTTCAGATACTCATTTTTCAGTTAACGAATACAATATACCATGACTTCTCTGGGTTATGTCAGGTGAAGTTGTTTTGGATATGGCTGGGCAGGCAGGAGGTGAGGGTAATGGAGGGGAGGTAAGGAGGGAAGTCAAGGACAGAGGAAAAATGGCTAAATTGTCAACTATGGTTGGGAGTACAGATGACATTAGCATCACTGACTATAGCTGGATACTGGTAGTACTGATAGATGATACAAGCCACCACCTGAAAGCCCGGGCAAATTCAAAATAACACAGAAGCACAAAAGTGATGCCCCTTGCGCCCGAGTGTCACGCAAGTGACGGCCCGTGGTTAAGGGGTTAAAGCAATATAGAATACTGTTGCACATCAGCTTATTGGTAACAAAGGAAAACTGACACTTCTAATGTCAGCAGATGTAAAACACAAAAATGGGTACAGTAATTCACTGCCAAAGGGATAACCCTAATGTAGCCTACAGTATCACTACTGTAAATCACCATGATCTTCAAAGCTATTACTGTATTCAAACTGGCTGAGTACAATAAAAGTCCAATTATTCAGCAGATCCGATATTTCGGCAGTTTTGAGAAAGAATCCTATTAACGAAAGTCTTAGATTAGTCAGCAGACATTCCAGATCATCTCAAGAGTCCATGAAGTGTTACCTTTAATTTGTAGGCCTACTGTGTGATTACACTTGTATATGTTCACTAATTTCTATATTTTTCATATTCAGGTATAGTACAGGTATACCCCGGTTTAACGATATACTGTAATTGGTTAGATAAAGCCCAATTGTTGGGTGGGGCATCGTATATCGGGATACTTTTAATGTGTGAAGTATTGGGAAGCGTTTATCAGCCTTGGGTTTCCCCCCAAACCAAGTCCAAAACCCATCCAAATGAACCCAAGAACAAGTTTAAAGCCAATCTAAACGGCCTAACAGCTGTAAAGGAAGCTATCCTAAGCCTAACACCTGTTAATACCTCACTGAACCAACATAAAATCTGAAAATCGTCAAACATAGGTCTGGAAAAAATCAAGCTTAGTAAACTGTACCCCAAAATGACAATGATCACCCTACCTATGGCTAAAAGACATTAATCCAAGTCTAAAAACAGTTTATAAATCAACCTAAACACATAATTTTAGTCTAAAATATCATCAAAATCGCTAAAAAAAAAAAAAAAATTAAAACCCATTGTTAAACCGGGGTTTGACAATCATTAGGCGGGGTATGGTGATATTTCTACCCCCATTGCTAAGCCGGGGTATCGCATCTAGGGGTACCGTATATCGGAGTATTTCTGTGCTGTATTGATTACAGTAATGTACATTATCATAAAGTTTCAGTACTCTCTCCAAACACATTTGCAATAAACAATGTTCATGTTCACCAATACATATAAGGTCCGGAGTGGGTAGGTTTTTCGATTATTTAGGAAATCCGGCTACAGTCAAAAGTCCTCTCATTCGGAATTTTCAGGACCAAGCAGGTGCCAAAAGAACAGAAACTGCCGAATGACCAAAAATGCCAAACATTTTCTAATAATCATGGTCGGTCACCCCAGTGCAATTACAGTGTCTAGCAAGTATTACTGGTCAACCCTATGCACTAAATCGGCCTTCTGTTTCTTAAGGTCATATATAGTGGAAGAGCTCACACTGCAATCTTCCATTATCTTTTTCCTATGAACACCTGCCTCCAATTTTTTCAGTAATTTCAATCTTCTTGGTGATAGTCAGCACCTTATGGGTGCACTTTTTCACAACACCAGTAGGCTTTCCGCTAGTAGAGAGCGTAGCTCAACGCAAGAACAAGAGGATAACCGTAAAATAGCACGATAAGGTTTCCAAACTTTCAAAAGGCCCTGCTCACAAAGCCAGACACTCAAGAGTCATGATGGCCGACAGCACATGCAGTGTTGGCAAGCAGAAATCTTCAAAAGCGCTAAGCTCAACTTTAAAACGTGCTAATATGTAGGTGAACTGTTCAAACTTTCGCACTACACTGGACTTCAAAATGCGCCAAATATAGAAGAAAATCTAATATTTATTGGTGCTAAATTACTAAGAAAAGCACTAGATTTAGCGCCAGCAGCACCAAATTGGCCAAGTAGCTCTGCATATGTGCCAGAAGAGCAAAGAATTTTCGTAATGGGAATATGTATGAAAATCACAGAAAGACCAGTTATCCCATAAGACCAGCTATCGAATGACTTTTACTGTATTCAGTATCGGCCCATTCCCGTAGACGCTGGATAATCGAACTTCTACTGTATACAGTGCAGTATTAATAATATTCAAAGCAATTATTGTATTCAAATTGGCAGGGTACTAATTATGATATTCAGTGCAAACAAGAGTAGATGGGCCAAGATCAATGCGTATGAATATATTCCACCACCCAACTCTTCCTGACTCTACAACTACAATATTGTAAAGGAGGAATATTCTCATAGGTGTGGGAAATAAGACTCTCACAGCACTGCTGTCACCAGCAAGACAGGGAAACAGCTGGTTTTAAGTGCAGGAATTGTAAACAACAGCATGAAACACAGAAATATTTGGGTTTAAATATTTTAAGTTTTGGTTAATGGTTATAAGCTACAGTATATCAGATTAAGTTGGACTTACAGAACTTCATAATAAATAACGCACTGCACTCATTTATATACAGTACATGAACCAGACTCAAAACCGTGATTTGGGACTGGCATTCATTCACATGACTCAGTCCTGAATTTATGAGGTGGGGACTACCTTCTTACAAGACAACTGTAAGCTATATCGAGGAGTACATTGGACGAGTACAAGTCAGTTACATTATATCATGCATGAGTTCTAAACTGTACGACACTTACATTACAACATCTGTCATATACAGGAGAATATTGGCAGTCAGTAACTGTAAGCATTACCTGCCCATTCAATTAATAAGTGTGAGGGATTTTCTCATACACAGCTACAACAGTTAGGACAGCCATTACAAGATTACCCATATCAAAAAAAAAAAAAAAATCAAATTGCCTTTGATTTATTTCTTAAATAAAAATTAGATGCTGCATTGTTAACTGGATCTGGTTCCCCCCAATCTTAAACATGAAAACAAAATAGCATATTGTTAAGCATGCGCTTAGCTTACTGGTATGTAACAAGAGTAAACAGTCTCATGTCAGCTGACGTAAAATGAAACAATAAGTACATTAAAACTTCGATTTAACGGCACCCTAGGGGGCCCTGAGCATGCCGAAAAAAACGAAATTCCGTTAGATTGGGGCTTACACCTATCGATACCCCCGGAACTCACACTAACACATTTTAACACATTTTCAAGCATATAAATATGTGTAGACATACAAAACCAATAAAAAAAATTTATATTTAGAACAAAAGAAAGCAGGTAGGTGTGGTGTTGTAGAAAAGTACTGTACAGTAATCCAGGTAAGTACAGTACAGTTCAGTCTTCATACAACATAAGATAGGTCATGCAGAACCATTTGCAAAATCGATTTCACTCTAAAATGTGACATATATTTACATGTAAAATAGGGAGTTAGGTTCTAGGAGCCTCATATTTTTCGTTAAAAGTATATTTCGAGATAGATTTATAGAAATGCGTCTGCCTTAAGACACCGAAGACAGTGTGTTTACATACGACCTCACCGACTGGATACATCAATGCATAGCTATTGCATTCTAACCTACTCTAATCGATTAGTTTTGCCCCCTCTTACTCCCCATAAAAATTTTAATCACCAAAGATTGCCAATAAGCCTCTTGAATCCTCATTAGAAATCAAGCATAAACTTGACCTAAAAAACATGAATAATGGCTGGCCAGCATCACGCATATTTTGTCACAAATCACTTTCGGTACTAATAAAAAAAAAAAAAATGCAGTGTGAAACTTTTTGAAAGCCGTTAGTCATCTAAAAAAAAATATATATATATAAAGAAGTCATCAGCATGGAGTGATTGTTTATCTCACTTCTCAGATACACACGAATGCAGAAATCGTGAAAAATAAAAAAGTCAGCCAAACAGTATAATTTGTATGACAGTATAATTCACAAGAACTGAACTCACATAATTATCTTGCATAACTCTTTATGTCAACACGTAGTGTCTTCATGTATCGTAAGATCCGAATTTACTTGATCAAAGATCGTCAGTTTATAACAAAAAGATTGAGCACAAAGCCTTTCCTTCTTCTTTTTCTCACACTCATTGCACTAAAGGCGAATACATGAATTTTACTGCTCCATCATTAACTTTTTTTTCCAACAAAGAAAACTATCCACATCGTAAACATCCCGACTCATTTTATCTGCCTGATCATTTGCATTTAAGCTGCGATGCTACACGCCACTTCGTCCGACAATTTTACATTTTCATTTAGAATAAACGCTTTTCTTGTGTTCATAGCACTTGTGCTTTCAGGGTGCTTAGGCATAACTAAAGTTAGTTTGGAACCATGTGCTCAGTTCTGAGAGGAAACAAGAAGCAAGGAAATGAGAAAATAAACTTCTCATCACAGCGACCATTCACACAATACTGAGGTAGGCAGAAGGCTGTGACTGGTGGTATGGGGGTCACATGGGTCGGGTCAGGTCAAGGAAACCAATCAGTGACTGACAAAAGCATAACACACGAGTTGTATCTGGAAATCTAGTACCAAAACACCCATTTCCAACAGTTTCTCTCGCGCAACTGAGTGGCACTGCCGTGCTATTATATAATTACAGGAGAAATAAAATGCTCGTGTTATTGTAAGATTGTTGTTTCGTTTGGTCTTAAATCACGACTCTACTGTACAGTAATCCAGGTATGTTAGTTGGCAGGTTGGAATAGATGGCACTACGTAAATAAATTTACTAAGTCATGAAGTCTATAACACTAGTTCTTAAATCTAACCTTACATGCTAATTTTTTTCACTTTGGGGTCAGGCTAGGCAGGAGGAAGACTGGGTGAGCATAAACACACCCAGTTGGTGGTAAACTGCAAACAGACGATCGAGATGCACATGGCACCCGCCACACTAAAATTTCTTTCTAATTTTTACCCATTTGGGGGGAATTTTAATTTTTTTCTTGCATAAATATTCCTTGGGAGATTTGTGCCGTTAGTTTGGGGTTGCCGTTAGAATGAATGCCATTAAATTGAGGTTCTACTGTACAGTAATCACTCCAATATCCGACGTAATAGAGCCATTAGTAGGTGCGGTTATTGGTTTTGTCTGGATATTGGGCCCCAGCTTATGGACTTGTACTTATGGACCCTAACTCAGAGAAACACCTATAAAACTCCCTCTGGACATGCATAGCACTTATTTAACACCCAAATCACATCAATAAGGCACATAAATGACTGAAATAAATGCAAAAGAAACATAAAATGAGGGTTTAGAAGTATGTTCATACATTAATAAACATTCTGGTACTTATGGACCCTAACCTAGCCTAACTCAGAAAAACACATTCCTACTGCACATGCATGAGGTAAGTATAGTATGGAAAAAAGTACAGTATGAAACATTCTGGCTACTTACAGCAAGTCCCTGGCCACCTCGATGAATAACCGCCTCCTCTCGGACTCTGACAGTAAGAACGATTTCCTGAAGCACTTGCAGTACACTCTTCCTGAAGTCTTGCACTGAACTTAGTCAATAACACACAGAAGTCCGTTCTCTTCACAGAGTTCACTTTAGTCCAAATAATGCTCCATTTCAATTTAGTGTTGCACATTAACTTTTCCCAATCTTTTCAAAATTTCCAAAGCCAAAACAAAGAAGTCTATTTACGTTAAATTTAGTTTCCACTGAGACTTTTCTCTCAACTCGAAAACCTGAACACAACACACCGTTTTTTCACTGCACAACACTCAAAATTCCCGTGTGGTCTAGTAGAGAAGTTCTTGCTGTTTATTCACTGTCAGAGTCCGAGAGTATCACTGGCAGGCGACCAAGGGGTGCATCGCTGGGTCGTGGTGATGGCGTACCCACTGCAGAGGACTCTGAGGAAAGCCGCAAACTCACGTCGAGCGGTGACTCCACCGTGGCTGATGTGCTGGGCTGTGGATCGGAGCATGAGGGCCTGTCTTGGGGAGGCAACGGAGTGGAGCCAGGGCTGGGCACAGCGGGGGGTCACAGGCCTGAAAAAACTGTCAATCGTTGACTGACGCAAGGACCGACGATTCTGGCGATTGATGATGCGCTGCCTGAAAGCACGCACTTCCTCCACGAGTCCCAAGGGCCCCATCTCCCTGTCGCAGTCCGGGTGTTCCAGGTAGTCTAGGACGAACTCTAGATGTTCCCGGAGTATGCTCAGCTTGGGGATGGCTGGAGTAGTGTCCTGCTGAGAGGAGTCCGCATCAGTCACCTTCGTCGTCGGACTCTTCAAGTTCGGTACTGACACCAGCAACCGAAGACGCGATCTCGATATCAGACAATGTCTGATACCCAGGATCGCCCTCGTCGTCGTCCAACCACTCACGAACATCGTCCACATCAACATCGTCGCCGTGCGTACGTAGCCATGCATGGAAGTCATCCACATCAAACCCTAGAAAATCGTACTCCACATCCGTTCCGAGAAGCAGACGAGACCAACCATTTTCAAGAGTTTTCACAGGGACTTCCTTCCATGCACTAGCCCAGTTGTACAGCGCAGACGATGTTGTAGCGGCGAAGGTTTTCCAAAGTCCACTTGCCTCGTGTGTCACGTCCTTCCCTGCGCTCGTCCTTGTCCTCGAGAACAACCATCACCTCGTCCAGGAACTTCCGACGGTACAGGCGCTTTGTTGCCACGATCACTCCTTGGTCCATGGGTTGAATGAGAGCAGTCGTATTAGGTGGCAGAAACATGCACCTAATACGGCCATTCTCAGCAACCAAGTCCTTGTCGCACGGGTGGGCAGGTGCATTGTCGAGCAGAAGGAGAGCCTTTACCTGGTCGCAAGGGATTCCCAGTGTCTTCGTCTGGTAATGGATGACCTCTTTGACGAAGTAACGGTGAAACCAGTCTTTGAAAATCACAGCTGTGAACCATGCTTTCAAATAATGGTACCAGACGACAGGAAGGACATCCATCACCCCACGAAGGCACCGAGGCTGCTTTGCAAGGCCAACAACAACGGGCTTAAGCCGGTGCATGCTGTTAGCACTGGCACAACACAAAGCAGATAACCGTTCCTTAGAAAGCTTGCGGCCAGGTACAGGCTTCTCCGTCTCCTCAGCTAGAGTGTTCGTTGGCAGCGAGCGATAGAATAGGCCAGTTTCGTCAGCATTGTAGACTTGACCGAGAGTTAGGCCCTCCCTGTCGATCAAGCCTTTCACCTTGTGCCGAAACTCGTCAACTCCATCCTCATTAGCGTCCAATGCTTCGCCATGTGCTTTATGGTTAGTAAGGCCATGTCGCAACTTGAACGCGAAGAGCCAACCCTCGGATGCCTTGAAGTCTAGGGCATCGTGAAGCCTTGCGAACTTCTCAGCAGCAGCCTTCAGCTCCGTTCCACGTACCATCACACCAGCTGCACGTTGCTGTCGGTACCAAATCAACGTGGATCGGTCGATTTCTGCAAACTTGGGGGTAAACATAACCTTCCTTTCCACGTTGCGTTTGCTTCGCGACGAGAAGTCAGCCATGTACTGCATGAGTTTGTCTCGGGAACGTTTGATATCGAACAAAGTCGACCGGGCCAGGTTGTACTCGCGGAGAATGCGGGAAGAAGACCAACCCGCATCAACTTTCTCCAATATATCCCTCTTCTTTTCCAGAGTCAACACCACTCTCTTCCTTTTCTCAGGTGGCAGGGCCATCATCACACACACTAAGAGGAGGCCCGAGAGCAGCAGGAGGCCAGAGAGCAGCAGGAGGCCCTGCAGCAGGTACGGCACCACCACAAAAGCAAGCACGTGGGCAGCCATTGCGAAGAGCGTAGGTCCAGTCGCGGTGAGAGACAGGCGGGAAGTGGGGAGGATGCAGCGGTGCTCTATCGGACGTCGGAGGAATGACGCACCAAAACAATGCTCTCCCGCGGCGTGCGCGGCAAGTTCAAATTACGGACAGGATTTTATTTTATTTTTTTTTTTTTATTTATTTTTTTTTTTGATCCCAGGACGATAAGGTCCGGGTAGTGGGGATGTTCGGTTATTGGGCATCCGGATATTAGAGTGATTACTGTACTGTAATTCACAGCCAAAAGGATAATCCTACAGAGGCTACAATATCACTACAGTACATCAAACTATTATGTTATTCAAAGTTCCCCCCCCCCCTTAACTGCAGGGATGTCAGGAGTGTGCCGTGCACGTCCCGCAGGGATAATCGCGCTCCGACTGACTATTTAAAAATATTTGCCAAAAATCAGTTATTAGTCCTAGAATATTAGCATACGGCACATATCTTCAGCTTTCTCCTGGGATGTTTGATGAGCCTTCGTCGACTACCATAGGACTTGTGGAGACTCCTGAATTTGGGTAACGAAGTCTCCACTTTACACTTCCTGTACCCTGTAATATGGTTACCACTGCCTGATATTATCACTACAAACACTACTCTATGAATTTCAAGTAGTTTGGAATCCATATTAAAAAAAAAAAAAAAAAAAAAAAAACTGTGAAAGCAGTGTAAATTACAGGCGCATACGAGCTTTACACCCGCGCTCGTTCCCCGATGGTATTCTGAGGCGAAGCTGTCATTTATTATTTATAAACACACACTTTATATTCCTAGTACTTTATTACACTTATTTATATATACATTATTCATCCATAAGTTTCTTTCAGTACTAGTAGTTTATTTTCAGTCCAGGCACTCACTTTCTCGTTCAGTAAACTGGTGTAGAAAGCAAAGCTTTCACTTTCACTTTCATTGCTCCAAGAACATGCTAGAGCGATGCTTTCACTTTCACTTTCATTACTCCAAGTATTTATACTCGTGTTCTTATACAGTATTACTACTTTTTTACATTTCTATTTACATTATTTACATTTCTATTCACACTATGTTATGCACTGTCACTTGCAGTAACTTATAAAACTATTTTCCAGTGTTCAATTATATTTACATTCATTGTTTTCACTTGCTATTTACACATTACAGTATTTACATTTCCACTTGCACTGTTTTAGAGTCACCAGAAAGATCGTAGTCACTGTCCATCATTATCACTGATAAATCAGCCAGTTCATGTTCCACAGCAGAGTCACTTAGCCCTATACCCCTTCCCACATGAGGTTTAGTAGGGGTAGAGGTCACAGGGCCCTTTGAAGGGGGCTCAGAAGCGGAGGAATTGGACAGGTGCAAATCCGACGTGGTTTCACCTCAAAAGACGACAACAAACTGAATGATGTGGCCTATGGGCATGGAAGGTTTGACAATGTCAGTGTGGTGACAGCTGCTAATTTATATGCTATGAAATGATTGGCAGGAAATCTAGACAATACATAATAAATCAGGTAGTTTCAGGTGAATGTAAATATCACTTAGGCTTCTCCCTTCCTTTCTTATATAAATTTTTATTACGAGAAAAGGTCATACGGCATATTTCAAGGAAAAATAAACAGGGAAAATTAGCAAACGAGTGCATGTGGGGTGTTGCCAGGTGATAATTAGCCCATTCCAGATGTATGGCAGTATCAATTACCTTTTCTCTTTCTTTTATATATTATTTTGTTTAAGAATAGGGAATAGGGCACATTTCAATGGATAAAATGAGTGGAAAAATCCATCCAGGATTTCTGTAACGCAGCGCGGCTGGGCAGACAGGAGAAGGTAATGGAGGGAAGGTAAGGAAGGGAGTCAAGGACAGGGGAAAAATGGCTAAATTGTCAACAGTGGATGGGAGTACAGATGACATTAGCAGAACTGAGTATAGCTGGACACTGGTAGCACTGATAGATGATACAAGCCATCGCTTGAATGCCCGGGCGAATTAAAAATAACACAGAATCACAAAAGTGACGCCCCGCAGTATGATCCCTTGCTCCCGAGCGTCACGCAAGTGACACCCCGCGGTTATGGGGTTAATGAAAGGAAGGAGGAACCAAAGGCCAGGAGCCCGCAAACCGTTCCTTCCAAGAAAAAACAAAAACAATACGAAAGAGAGCACCGACCGCAATCAAATGGGCAGAGTCTATTTCTATGATATTCGAAGAAATTATTGTATTCATATCGACAGTGTATATTACTACGATATTTCAAGCAATCACAGTATTAGAATGGGCAGAGATCAATGGATACGGTATGTGTATACAGTATATTCCACCAGCCACCTCTTGTCTCTCTAGACTTACAATACTGAACAGGAGGTATATACTCACAGGTTTACTATACTGTAATATTCAAAGAACAAAATTACTGGAATGCACAATGACCAACAGGTACCGTACACACACATACAGTACTCCACCAACCACCTCTCTACAATTATATACAATACTGGAGAGGTACACTCATGCATATATTGTACTGGCTGCTCTTAACCAAACTTTGCCCTACATGCTGTCCAAAAAGGTTTTTCAAATTCAATTCAACGACAAATTTTGTTCAACACTTTTGTTTAATGAATGAAATTGTACCCACCATTCAACTTTTGATATCTATCTGTAGCCAGACACCATACTCCCATAAAGGATGGCTGTTTGAGTCTGCTGTTTTATGGGGGGGGGGTAATAACCCTCCACCAACCCACTTGCTGACACATACGGAACACGCATGGGTTGGTCATACGATTACCACCCAGCGTTGTAAATGGTTTTCAGGCTTACAGGAAGCCATTAGGCTTCTCTCTCTACATAAAACTACCTGCAAATGAGAGATTAATAAAAGTGACAGGAGAGATGAGAGAAATAGGAAGAGGCTGACAAAAAAAAAAAGCAATGATAAAGATGAAGGAAGAGTTAGGCAGCACTACATCAAGTGAGTGGATAATGGTTGCCACCACCTACTGTCTTCAAATTTTTCATGAGTATAATTTCTTCCATTTGACAAATTAGTGGCACTGTAAATACAAGAATCCTTATTATGTAAGTGTTTATTTCTAGTCCAAAGTTTCACAATACTGATTAACTACTGATTTTAGTTGTTCATGGGGTGGGTGAGGGACACCACATACTCATCTTGTCCAAAGTTAGGGTGCATAATTAACCCTAAAATGGAAACCTTGACCATGTCATGCTCAATGCTACCTTGATCACGTGACTTCCTTTCAAGGAGGTTGGTGGGCTCAGTGCTCTCAGTCGACATCTTGCTGCATTTGGGAAAGGCAGTGTTGCGCCGCTTGCTCCATGGGTTTTTTCCACAGTACTATGTTTGGACATCACATGCCCACTGTTTATGATACCGGCACCATAACAGCCCGGGCTTTAGGGGCCCATAGTTTGTGATAGTAAATTATTGTGTAACATGTTTTTCATTGCAGGTATTAAATTTTTTTTTTTTTTCAGAGTGACATTGTAGTGACTTTACTGCAAAATGGCACATAAAGAAATCGAGGATGAAGAACTGGAGTATCTGATGAACAGCATGGGTGCATTATCATCACTGGGTGCAACAGGTGTTAGAAACCTGTCTGCCTAGGGCACTACTACCCTGTCCGTGGTGACTGTATGCAATTCATGGTAAGTAATGATGATCTGGTAAACCTGCATGTCAAAATTATTTAGTATACTAGCACTGCATACACAGGAAATAATGTTCAGATACAGAGGATACAATATTTTTTTAGTTACCCCCCAAAATTGGGTCTGAAATCACTGGGTAAAGCCTTAGAAAGGAAAACATAGCACTCAGTGTGCATTTACAGGGGTAACTAATTATAGAAAAAAAAAATGTTATTGAAGATATGTCAATTTTTCACTCTAAAAAAATCCCCCTTTTTTGTTTATCACCATCACACTGAGCTGTCCTGTCACATGGTTGTGGCTGCACCAGCTGAGGCTCCCATGACCTGGGCGTGTGTGAGCCAGAGGAGAAGTCTTCAGCTGCTATCATATCACTACCTCAGATTTTTTTTCTTTAGTCATGTAGGAAAATTTCCTATGGTCACTTTTTTTTTTTTTTTTTTTAAGTTACCCCTCTACCATTAAATTTTGCTTTGAAGTCACTTATTGGTAGGGGAAATGAAAGTATACAGGATGTATTTTCTATGTATTTTTTTTTATTTAATATATTCTTATAATAAGTGTGTTTTTTTATATTCCAAAATATGGGCTTCTCACACTCAATGTTTGTGATAGCATAGTACTTAACATTTGTGTTATCGGGTTAATAGCAATGAAAAAAGTGAAGTTAAAAAACGGCTAAAGACATTAACACATCCAACTTGTGTAACAGGACTCACTTGTACACAGAAATCTTCCTCGGACTTTGACATAACCGAATGCCTGAAAACGTTGCTCGTACTTTTTTGTTATTTTCTTCTATTTCAATACAGGTCAACCCCAGTTAACCCTTTAACCGCGGGTGTCATTCCAGAATGACGTTGCAAAAACTGGACCAAACCGCGGGTGTCATTCTCGAATGTTTGTGAATATTTTGAATACCCCGCGTTTTTTCCGTGCGCCAATTGTTTCAAGGGAGAGTAGCTATTAAGTTCTTTCACTCCAGCCGACCCCCACCTCCCTCTTCCCCCCCCTGGGGCCCCACCTCCCACCCCCTGGGCCCCCCACCCCACCCCTGACCAAGCGCGCATCAGTATCTGTCCAGCTGTGTGAGTGACAACACATGTTGATGTGGCAGTGAAGTGCAGGCAATTACAGTGCCTTTTACCTGTCTCAGTGAACACAGAGTGGGTGTTTATCGTATGTACAGTGTTCATATATGTTTATAGTATTATTATCAGAATGTGATTGGCATTTGGTAATGGTGTGTGAGCGAAAAATAGTGATTACAACACCGCTGATGTGGCAGTGAAGTGCAGGCAATTACAGTGCCTTTTACCTGCCTCAGTGAACACAGAGTGGGTGTTTATCGTATGTGCAGTGTTCATATATGTTTATAGTATTATTATCAGAATGAGGTTGGCATTTGGTAATGGTGTGTGAGCGAAAAATAGTGATTACAACACCGCTGATGTGGCAGTGAAGTGCAGGTAATTACAGTGCCTTTTACCTGCCTCAGTGAACACAGAGTGGGTGTTTATCGTATGTGCAGTGTTCATATATGTTTATAGTATTATTATCAGAATGAGGTTGGCATTTGGTAATGGTGTATGAGCGAAGGTAATGATGTGTGAGCGAAAAATAGTGATTTTACACCCCTCACTTCTAACGGCACTGCCCGTCCTGTGAAAGTCAACGAAGTCATGAAACCTACATCAATGGAAAGCTGAAGGTTAGTACTTTCTAATGGTACCTTATTTTTTTCTCTAGCTTTATTCTGTGCAGAGTTATTAAGGTTAAAAGGTTTGTTTACATTTGGCTGAAACCCCCGCGGGAGAGGACAGTCAGACCAAAACAATACCCGCGGTTAAAGGGTTAAACGATGGGATACGTTAAGGAAAAAAACATCGTATATCATGGTAGATTTAACATGTAAAGTATTGCGTTACGTTTTTGTGCCTTGGGATAACCCCCAAACCAAGTCCTAAACCAACCCAAAATGAGTTCAAAACCAAGCTTATAGCTAACCTAACCCCCAAATAGCTTTGAAACAAGCTAAATGATGCCTAAAAGTAGTTTATAACTCATCTAAACCCAAAAATAAAATCTGAAAATCATCAAAAATAAGTCTGGATAAGATCAAACCTAGTAAACTGTACCTCAAAATGACAATGTTCACCCTACCTATGACTAAAACACATTCATCAAAATCTAAAAACAGTTTATAAATCAACACACACACACACACACACACACACACACACAAAATGTTATACCGGGGTTTGGCCATCGTTAGGAGGGGTAGGGTGGTATTTCTAGCCTCATCGCTAATCCGGGGTATTGCATTTCAGGGTTTACCGTATTTGCAACAGGCCTGGACTTTTAGTCTTGTAATTTTTCGTATTCTGAACACGCCATAAACTCATTCTGCATTATTTTAACCCGATTTATGTCAATGATGATAATGAGGAATCTGATTTATGCAGGGGATTAACCTGATTTATGCAGCTGATCATCATGATAGTTAACCTGATTTACACAAGCAATGATGATGATGATCATGATGATTAACCCGATTTATGCAAGCAATGATGATGATGATGACTGACCTGACTTATGCAGATGATGATGATTAACCCGACTTATGCATGAAATGATGATAATGATTAACCTAATTTATGCAGCCGACGATGATGAAATTTGCTCGGACTTCCGTTTTCTGTATTTTCTGTCTCAATACCTAAAAAACCTAGCTTGCGTTTTCTAATTTTTGCTCTCCTGTAAAAA
The DNA here is from genome assembly GCF_032717465.1 of Coenobita brevimanus. Taxonomy (NCBI): domain Eukaryota; kingdom Metazoa; phylum Arthropoda; class Malacostraca; order Decapoda; family Coenobitidae; genus Coenobita; species Coenobita brevimanus. Next base: position 417,619 of record NC_136987.1, read on the forward strand.
AATATATATTTATTTTCAATTTAACAACATTACTGCAATTATCAACTCTGAAAAGCTGGCTCATATTATTTTTCTGTTTTTCAAGGTTTCATAAATTGCCTGCAGACTTTAACAAGAATATTAGAAAAACATAAAGTAAGAAAATTTAAACTGAAATACGTACAAGCACACTGGATTAATCTCTAACCACCGGATGTCGGTCAGAACTGTCAAGAAATCAGTGGCCAGGTGTCAGTCGGAACCGCACTTATTTTTGTGTCAGCCTGAAGTGGCCGCCATTTTCTCTCGTCACCAAAAGCTACGGAGGGACTCCTGTCAGCTAAGCCAACTATACCTCAGTCATCTCTATGACTCTGCCAGCTGTAAGACAATTTTTTCTTTAACGATTCTCATCCAATTCCGTTCTCACCTCACATGGACGTTTGCCTCATCCACTCCTGCCAAGCCTCTTTCCAAGGATATTAGGAAATGACTCAGTGATAATGTCACAGGGTGTGCCTTGCAAACCGTTGTGTCTAGTTTAAATGGAGATGTTATCACGCTGGGAGTGAAGCCAAAATAGGAGCAGCACGCAAATCCACGGATAGCTACAGCCTACCTGTCGCGCCAAAAATTACTCCTCTTCACTAAGTCAATACTCATCGACGCAATGACCTACAGACCTAGGTATATTTTCTTTCGTAAGAGGAGAAGTTGGTATATAGTATGGTCTTTAATTTGTTTCCCTAAGTGCTACAGTTTCCGAGATATTAATGTTGGAAAAAGGCTGTCTTCGGAAAAATTCCCGTAGTCAGAGAACAACAACGCTATAACTCAGTATGGAGGGGTTAAAAAGGTATATTCAAAGAAAAATTATAAATAAAAACCAAAAAGGGTTAGAAAAGCATGAATATGAGAAAAAATTATTACAAGCCAAACACAGCATCCTATTCAAGATAATATTTAGTTGGTTGAAAATAACAAGCAAATTCCCTGCACTGAAGAAGTTATCACCATTTTGATGTTATTCATTATTAATTCACTAACATTTAATTATCAGATTGGGAATTAATGTGTAAGGTTCACTGTAATTCCCAACATACTTGATAAAAATGGCTAAGGCAAAAAATAATTATAAAGGAAAATTTGGTCTTGATGTTAACTGGTCAGCTCTGTGGCTTACTTAACAAAGCTGATAAAGTCTAGAGAAAAAAAATAACAAGAAACACACATTCAAATAAATAAAGACATTCTGGGTATCTGACAAAATACTTAACCTAAATAATGCCATGAAAAAATCAAAAGCATCAATAATAGATACACATGTAATTATATAAAGGAATTCTGGAGGTCTTACCATAACCTGCTCCACCTAAAGGATGTCCTGAAAATAATAAGTCACAAGAGCATCAAAAAATATTATGCTACGACGCAGCATTATATAAAATACATCAGGCTTCCCCAACCTCTCACTCCGTCACCCCCGGTCGTCCCACCACCCAGCATCCACTCTCATTTCACAGCCAAATATATCTTTCTCCGCCCTCTTTTTACCCTCAAAATCTTCCCTGGCTCTTCAAGCATACACCGTCACCATAGAATTACGGGAAATAAGGAAATGTCGACACTTACGAGGGTTAAAAACGCGGAGAAATTCGTCGGCACTTACACAGTCATAACTCTCAATGTTCCAATGTTTATCCACACTGTTTGAAACCATTGTTCTGATTTTTTTATTAACAAATCGCCGTTTTCTACTTTCCCAACTTATATTACCATTATTTATTCTAATTCTTTTACACTTTCCATATTTTTTCAAGTACAATAAGGGAAATATATACGAGAAAAGGTAAAATTACGACTCTTTTTAGAACAAGTACTCACACCGAGCAACGCATCCGGACGCGGCCAGGTGACGCCATATTAGATTTCTCGTTACCTTTAAATCGTCTCGTAGCATTTCCGGACTTTTACCGATATTTAACCCACTGAAATCATATTGACGAATCTATGACTTACACCCTTGCTAATTTCAGACGATTTAATTCAACCTTACGTACGGTTTATCCTACTGAAGAGATTAAACTAGGCTCTATTCAACCTTCCTGGCTCGTATTTCTGATGCTAATATCGTATGCTTGTTTTTGTGGCCCCAGGCTCATCTGAAACGTGATCCCAGTGGACTGCAGGCCCAAGTTTCCCTTCTACTGCATTCCATCATCATCCTTTCGGGGGATAAATGACGTAAATATCGCTGTTAATTTTAACTGGGGGTAAATTGTCGTCTCTCTACCTTTAATGCCGAGCTACGAGAACATATGTACACTAGAATATGATGCTCGTCACGAAGAAGTGCTATGTAAAGGATGTTGAACCGTAATATATTCTTATTCTACCACGAAT
>NC_136987.1:425000-447500 GCF_032717465.1 Coenobita brevimanus
TCTTTTCTTTCCCTCCTTCGTCCTCCCCTTCCATCATTCATTCCTCTCTACCTCCCTCCTCCCCCTTTTCTCCATCCTCCCCTCTCTCTTTCCCTTCCTTCCCCTTTTCTCCCTTCCTCCTTCCAATCCCTCCTTCCTTTCCTCCATTCTCTCCCTTTATCATTCTCCCTTCCTATCGTTCCATTCCTTTTTCTCTTCCTCGTTTCATTCTAAGTTCTTTACTTTTATTCTCTCTCTCTCTCTCTCTCTCTCTCTCTCTCTCTCTCTCTCTCTCTCTCTCTCTCCACAATGGCGGATGAAAGCCAGTAAAATGACAGTCATGGTTCAGCGGCAGGTGACCACACACACACACACACACACACACACACACACACACACACAGGGAGAGAGAGAGAAAGGAGCACTACACCGTGAGAACACCGCACGAGCTAGCATGTGCTGTCAACACGCGCACTTCAGCACGTGCGCGTCCACCACAAAACTCGTCCTCTCCTCACCACATCCTCAATCTCCCCCTCCCCCCCTTCCCTCCCCCATTTTCCTTCCTCTCTTCCTGTCTTTCTCGCCTCCTTCCTCCAGCTCTTTCCCTCCTCCCTCTTCGATCTTCCTCTCTCTTCCTTCCTCCTCCATCTTCCTCTCTTTCTTCTCTCCTTTCTTCAACTTTCTTAATTTAATATAATCAGATATCATAGTCAGTCTTCTCTCTCTCTCTCTTTCTGTGTGTGTGTGTGTGTGTGTGTGTGTGTGTGTGTGTGTGTGTGTGTGTGTGTGTGTGTGTGTGTGTGTGTGTGTGTGTGTGTGTGTGCAGAGAAGACAAAGAAAATGTGAGACAGGAAAGAGTAAAGGAAATGGGGGGGTAATGGAGGGAGGGAGGGAGGGAGGGAGGGAGGGAGGGAGGAGGAGGAGAAGGACAAGGATAAAAGCGGAAAGAAAGTTGAGAGAGAGAGAGAGAGAGAGAGAGAGAGAATTAGGTCGCTTTCCGTTCCCTCCGACATTCCTTCTTTCCTTCATTTCCTTCACCTCATTTTCTCCTCCACTCCCCCCATCGTCCGTCGCTCCTTCCTCTCCTCCTCCTTCCCTGTCCTGCCCTTCCTTGACCCCTCCTTCTTTTCCTTCACCTCATCCTCACTACCTTCCTTCCTCCTCCTCCTCCTCTTCCTTCTCCCTCTTCCCTCCAAATTATCTTCCTTCCTTCCCATTCCTCTCCCATTTTCACTACCTTCTTCTTCCTTTCCCTTCATCCTTCCTTCATTCATTCCTCCTCCTTGTTTTTCATTTCTTCTTTCTTCCATCCCCTCCACTACTTCCTTCCATTCCTTCTAACTTTCCTTCCTTCCTTCCTTCCACCTTCACCCCCCCCCTCCTACTCCTCTTTCTGCTCTCTCTCTCTCTCTCTCTGCAAATCATTACCTTCCTTCCTCCCTTCTTTGCTTCCTTCCGTCCACTTTTATCCCCCCTCCCCTCTCTCTCTCTCTCTCTCTCTCTCTCTCTCTCTCTCTCTCTCTCTCTCTCCCTCCTTTGCAAATCATTATATTAGACTCAAAAGCGGCTCTCTTCAATTCCCAAGTCCTGTCCAATTCTTCCTCCTCCTCCTCCTCCTCCACCTCCTTCTTCTTCTTCTTCTCCTCCTTCTTCTTCTTCTCCTCCTCCTCCTTCTTCTTCCTCTTCTCGCTCTTCCCTACCTTCCACATTTTGCCAATCTTTCAGACTTACACAATATAGTTTTTCCACCTCCTCTCCTCTTCTTCCTTCCTTTCCCTTCCCTTCCTCTTCTCTTCTTCCCTTCCCTTTCCTTCCTCTTCTCTTCTTCCTTCCCTTCCTCTACTTTTCTCCTTTTCCTTCCCTTCCCTTCCCTTCCTTCCCCTACCCTACCTTACTCATCCCATCTCTTCCCTACCTTACCCTACCTAACTCATCCCTTCCCCTTCTCTTCCCCTCCTCCCCTCCCCTCCTCTCCTCTTCCCTACATCATTATTTTCCTCCCCAAACTTTCCCTCCCTTTCATCTTTTGTCATACCTTCTTCTGAGCCAACGTCCAATTTGCTAAGTTTCCCCCCTGACCTCCTTCGCTCGGTGACTCGGTTTCTCTCTCGCTCCTTCAAGACTTTTTTTATTATTTTTAAGATTAAGGAAATTTTCTTAGGGGGGAAAATGAAAAAAAAATATATATAAATGCTTTGATGGATGATTTTTTTCTGATTTTTTTTTAATGGTGTGTGTGTGTGTGTGTGTGTGTGTGTGTGTGTGTGCAATTATTAAGGGCCTTTAAGGGATTTTGTACCTACACACACACACACACACACACACACACACACATACACACACATTCCTACGCCTTCACTCGGCTATTAAGTGTCCTCCTCCTCCTCCTCTTCCTCCTCCTCCTCCTCCTCACATCCACATTACAATCTCCTCCATATTATCTCCTCTTCGCTCCCTTTAGTCAAAACCCTTTATATTTCTCCTCCTAAGACTCCCTTTTTCCTCCCTCCTCCTCCTCTTCCTCCTCCTCCTCTTCTTTGATCCTCTTCCTCCTTACATCCACTCCCTTCCATTTCGAGTATCCTTTCATCTCCTTGCTTCTTCGTAATTGCCCCCTCTCTCTCTCTCTCTCTCTCTCTCTCTCTCTCTCTCTCTCTCTCTCTCGTCATCCCTTCCTAACAAGATGCTGACTTTGAGAGAGGTCAGAAGTTTGGATTTTGATGATACTAATAATGATAATAATAATAATAATAATAAAAATAATAATAATAATAATGTGATTGTATTATAAACTGTTGGTGGTAGTAGAAGTAGTGGTACCAGTAGTAGTAGTAGTAGTAGTAGTAGTAATAGTAGTAGTAGTAGTAGTAGTAGCTGTAGTAGTAGTAGTAGTAGCTGTAGTAGTAGCTGTAGTAGTAGTAGTAGTAGAAGTAGAAGTAGTAGTAGTAATAATAATCATCATCATCATCATCCTATCAAATTTCCCACTACCAAAACGGGATGGACACACACACACACACACACACACACACACACACACACACACTCAAATGGCCCATACATCCCATTCAGGCCTTTGAATATGTAAGGCTTATGAAAACTCTCTCTCTCTCTCTCTCTCTCTCTCTATTATCTTTTCCCCCGTGTTTTTACTCCTTCCTTTCCTCCTCCTCTCCTTTTCTTCCTCACTCACTCACATCTTCCTTCCTTCTTTCTTTCCTTCCCTCTTTTCTTCCTTCCTTTCCTCTCTTCTCCCTCCCTTCTTTCCCTCTTTTCTTCCTTTCTTCCCTCCCTCTTTTCTTCTTTCCTTCCTTCCTCCCTTTCTTCCGTCCTTCCTCCCTCTTCTTCCTCTCGTCTCCTCCTTTCTTCTTTTTTTCTCCACTTCCTCTTCCCCTTTTCTTTCCACTCTCTCATCTCCTTACCTCCTCTCCCATTCCTTTTCCCTCCCTTCTCCTCTCTCCTCCCCGCTTTCACCCTCCCCTAAGCTCTCTCTCCTTTCTCCTCTCCTCTCGATCTTTCCTCTCAAAAGCCTCCTCTTGTGATGGGCACTGAAGTGGAAAGTGATCAAATCGTGTGAAAAAAGACTGTATTATTTTTTTACGAGAGAGAGAGAGAGAGAGAGAGAGAGAGAGAGAGAGAGAAATATTACAAAGGCAACACCACATCCTAAACAACTAATCATACCACCACCACCACCACAATCACCACCACCACCACCACCACATTCAATAAGCAATATCAGTTACCATGGCAACATCCACAACAAAACACTCAAGTCTCTCTCTCTCTCTCTCTCTCTCTCTCTCTCTCTCAGTCACATGTAAACCCGCCCCACAATCTGTCTGCCTCTATGTCTGTCTGTCTATGTAACAATATCAGTAACTATATTAGTGTGTATACCTTAATTTACCTGCAAATCTCCGTCAGTATTTATCTATCTATTTATCTATCTATCTATCTATCTATCTATCTATCTGTATATTTATGTGACTATTAATATGTATTTATTAATTTGTGTCTATAATAATGTATCTATCTAACCTATTTGTCTATCTATCTATCTACCTACCTACCTACCTACCTACCTATCTATCTATCTACCTACCTATCTATCTATCTACCTATCTCTGTTCCTATCTGTCCATCTGTTTATAATTCTGTCTATTCATATACATCCATCTATTTATCCGTTCATTCATCCCTCTATGCATATCTTATTAATCTATTTGCTTATCTATCTACCTTTATCTATCCATCTGCCTACCCACACAGCACCCTGCCTACCCTGTACCTGCCTTCCTAACCCCCACCCTCTTCCCTACCCATCCATTCACCTACCTACCCACCCACCCACCCACCCACCAAACTATCCACCTCCCTCCCTCCCTCCCTATATCCACCCCTCTCTATCTACCTCCTTGCCTAACACCTCATCCTGTAAGGGGTAGCCACGAGAAAGGTAAATCCCACCCCTGCATGTAATCCCTTCAGAAAATCAGCCACAATGTCCTGTCACTCAATATATGGGGATTTATAACGCTTTTTCCTGGAGGGTGTGTGTGTGTGGAATGACTCTCTCTCTCTCTCTCTCTCTCTCGTGTGTGTGTGTGTGTGTGTGTGTGTGTGTGTGTGTGTGTGTGTGTGTGGGATCCTGTCACTTCATCTCCGTGTTGACAGTATAGGAAGGACGAATTCCGCGAGACCACATTAGCAGGGTGTAATCCCCCACTGTCACACCAACACCACCAACACATTCGAAGCCCCTGAGGCCTACCACATTGTCACGAGTCATGGTGGACAACTATAGTAAAAAATAAATAAATAAATAAATAAAAAACAGGATGACTTTTCACTTCACAAATCTGCTTCTTTTTTTTACAGCTTTCACCTCTCTCTCTCTCTCTCTCTCTCACTCACACACATACACACACATCACTATCATCTATTTCTCCATCTTCCCCTCCTCCTCCAATTACTTCTTTATCCAGCCTTCCCTCTTTTCCTCCCTTCCCTCCTTTCCTCTCTCCATCATCCTTCTCCTTCCCTTCTCTCACCTTTGCTCACTTCACCTTTCCTCTTTCCCCATCCTTCCCTCTTTCCCTCCCTCCCTTTCTCTCTGAACCTCTTTTATTTCCCTCGCCTTTGCTCTCTTTTACCCTCCATCTTCCCTCTCCCCTCCCCTACTCCCTTCCACCCCTCCCCTCTTCCCTAACGACCTGTCCACCCCAACTCGTGCTTCCCCTCCTTCCCTCCTCCGTTCCCTCCTTCCTTTCCTCGTCCTTCACACCTTGACCCTCGCTTCCTCTCTTCCTTTCCTTCCCTTTTTCCTCCTCCTCACTCTCCCCCCATCTCCTCCTTTCCTTTCCTTTCTCCTACTCTTTTCAGCTTCCTCACTCTCTTCCTTCCTTTCCTTCCCTTTCTCCCCTCCCTCCCTGTCTTCCTTCTTTCCATTCTTTTCCCCTATTCTTTCCCCTTCCTCCCTCCCTTTCCCTTACTCTTTCCCTCTTCCTCTCATCCTTCCCTCCCTCTCTCTTCCATACTCTTCCCCCCTCCATCCCTCTCCCCTACTCTTTCCCTCTCCCTCCCTCTCTTCCTTTTCCCTTTTTTCCTTTCCTTGTCTATTGTCAATTATAACTCAACGTAAAACAAATGAAAGGACTAAAATGATGTGTTGCTGTTCTGCCCTACCCTTCCCTACCCTACCCTACCCTTCCCTACCTCCCTAACACCTCTCCTTTCTATATACTAACAGTCCTACCCTCCCCTCCCCTCCCCCCCTTAATCCTGTCCCCTTGGGCGATTCACCTGTTAAAGCATTCCCCCTCCCCCTCTCTCCCTTAGCCCTCCCCTCCCTTCCTTCTCCCTCCCCTCCCTCCGGACGTGAGTGTGTAATTTGGTCCACTATTGTCCTGTCACCCACACCTCTCTCTCTCTCTCTCTCTCTCTCTCTCTCTCTCTCTCATGTAGGGAAGGAGAAAGAGAGAGAGAGAGAGGGAGGGGGTGGAGAGTAAGGAGTAAATAAATTCTCTCATTTCATCTTCTTCCTTCTATCTATCTCTTCCTCTTCCCCCTTCTCTTCCTATTTCTCTTCACTTTCCTCCTCCTCCTCCTCCTCCTCTTCCCTTCCTCCTCCTCCTCCTCCTCTTCCTCCTCCTCTTCCCTGTAGTGTGTGGATGGAGTGTGAAATATTGAAGTGGAATGAAAAAGTCAGAGAGGAAGACGAAAAAGCAACAGGTCATTCAATCATCCTCTCTCCCCACTACTCCCCTCTCCTCTCCCCGCTCTACTCCCCTCTTCTTGCCTCTCTCCCCTCTTCTCTCCTCTTTCCCTTCGTCTCTACTCCCCCCTTCTTGCCTCTCTCCTCTCCTCTACTCCCCTTCTCTTTCCCGTCTTCCCACTCCTCTCCCCTCTTCTCTTCTCTCTCACTTCGTCTCTTTTCTCCCCTCTTCTCCCCTCCTCTCTATTCCCCTCTTCTCCCCTCATCTCGCTCCTTTCCTTTGCCCTGCTCTCTTTTTTATGCCCCCCCTCCTCTCTCTCCTCTCTACTCCCTTCTTCTCTTCATTCTTCTCTCTACATCCCTTCTCACTCTCCTCTCTACTCCCCTCCTCTCTTTGCTCCTGTCATCTCTCCCCTCTCTCCAATCTTCTCCCTACTTCCCTCCTCTCTTCAAGCTTCTCTCTACTCCCGTCCTCTCCTCTCTCTCTCCAATCTTTTCTCTTCTCCCTCCGTTCTTCTCTCTAATTTCCTCCTCACTCTTCTCTCCTCCCTCCATTCTTCTCTCTCTCTCTCCTCTCACTAATATCTTCTCTTTTCTGTTTTCCCCTCAATATATTTCCTTTTTCCTCACTGACTCCTTTTCCCCCCTCACCCTTTGCTCTCTCTCTCTCTCTCTCTCTCTCTCTCTCTCAATTAAGCCTTCCTTTAATTGAGTTTTCCCATTAATCACTCATCTCCCTCAATTTCCTCCACCAAACTCTCTCTCTCTCTCTCTCTCTCTCTCTCAAAACCCCCCTTTTCCCTTCCTCTCTTTTCCTCTCTCCCTCTTTCCACTCCCTCTTTAGTTTTACCTCCCCCCTCTTTATTCCTCCCTCTCCCCGTCTTTTCCTCCCCCTCCCTCTCCCCCTCGCATAACTGAAAGGCGGATGGAGAAGGGGGAAGAGAGGGAGGTAAAAGAGGGAGGAGGGAGATGGAAGGGAGAAGGGAGAGAAGGAAGGGAGGAGAGGGAGAGAAAAGAAGAGCGGGTGGGGAAGCAAGGGGATGGGTGGGAGGGAGAGAAGACAGGGAGACAGGGGTAGGTAAAAGGGGAGAGAGAGAGAGAGAGAGAGAGAGAGAGAGAGCTATCCCGACACAAACTCATTCAACTTTTCATCTCAGAAGGAGAGAAGAAAATCAAACACACACACACACACACACACACACACACACACACACACACACACACACACACACACACCTGAACTAAAAAAAAAATGAAAAAAAAAATGGCTCCTGCTACCTCAAAAAATCAATCAAAATATTAAAAAAGGAAAATCATCATCATCATTATCATCATCGTCATTATCATCATCATCGTCATTAACATCAGCATCGTCATTAACATCATCATCGTCATTAGTATCATCATAATAGTAATAATGATAATAATAATAATAATAATCATAAATGAGGAGGAGGAGGAGGAGGACGGTTACCCAGTTCCATCCTTATCACCATCTTCATTTCTCTCTCTCTCTCTCTCTCTTTCTCTCTCTCTCTCTCTCTCTCTCTCTCTCAGCCGCTTCATTCACTTCCCCAATCTCTCATCAACCCATCCTTTCTTCCTCCCCTCCCTCCCCCCCCTCTCTCTCTCTCTCTCTCTCCCTCTCTCTCTCTCTCTCATCACCACCTCCATTCACCGCACAGTCTTCTTCCATCACCCCGTTTTCTTTTCCTTCCCATGCTCTAATTTTTACGAAAAGGGGTAACTCAAAAAAAATAATAATTGATGCACCTGGTTTCTTTCTCCCGCTGACTCATTAAGCAAGTTATAATGGCCAATTCCGATGGGGGCTAACTAGGGTAGTGTGAGGGAGAGGGAGGGAGGGAGGAAACAGGAGGAGGTGGAGGAAAAGAAGAGGAGAAGGAGGAGAGGAAGGAAGGAGAAAAGGATGCAGGGGAAAAAAAGGAGGAAAAGGTGAGGGAGAAAGAGTGGAGGGGGAGGGAAAGGTAAAGGAACGGGGAGGGAAAGGTGAGAGAGAGAGAGAGAGAGAAGGAAAGGGTGAGAGACGGAAGGAAAAGGCGAGACAGAGGGGAGGAAATAGCGTAGGGAAAGAAGGTGGAAAAGTGAGGGATGGAGTGGTATTTGGAGGAGAAGGAGAGGAGAAAAGATGAAAGGAAAAAGGGAAAAGAAGGAATTGAAGAGGAGAGGAGTGAGGAAAGCATGGAGGTCAAGAGGGGGAATGGAGGAGAGGAGAGTGAAGGAAGGAAAGGAGGGAGAAGGGAGGAAAGGAGAGTGAAGGGAGGAAAGGTGGGAGAAGATATGGAAAAGTGAGTTAAGAGGGGAGTGGGGAAAGAATGGAGGAAAGAGGGAGAAGGGAGGAAAGGAGGGAGAAGGAAGAAAAGGAGGGAGAAAGGATGAAGGGAGTGAGATGGGAGGAAAGGAGGGAGAAAGGATGAAAGGTGGGAGAAGCGAGGAAAGGAGGAAGAAGGAAGGAAAGGAGGAAGAAAGAAGGGAGGAAATTAAAGGGAGAGAAAAGTGGATGTGCAGGGAAGGAGGGGGAAAGAAGGGAAGTGTCTCTCTCTCTCTCTCTCTCTCTCTCTCTCTCTCTCTCTCTCTCTCACACACACACACACACACACACTCAAACACGCACAACGACTTAAATCAACAAAAACTGTGTAGGGGTCGCCATTACACCACTCCACTCGACGTCATAAAACACTGAAGCCGACCCCGCGCCATGCTGGTAGGCGTGGAGAGGTGGAGGGGCAGGTTTGGAGGGTGTGGAAGAGTGGAGGGAGGTGAAGAGGGTGTGTGGAGGGGGTATGGTGGGTGTAGAAGTGTGGAGGGAGGTGGAGAGAGGGTGTGGATGGGTGGAGAGGGGGTGTGGAAGAGTGGGGGGATGTGTGGAGGGTGTGGAAGAGAGGAGGGAGGTGGATAGGGTGTGTGGAGGGTGTGGAAGAGTGGAATGAGGTGGAGACAGTGTGTGGAAGGGGTGTGGAGGGTGTGGAAGTGTGGAGGGAGGTGGAGAGGGGATGTGGTGGGTGTGTGGTGGGTGTGGAGAGGTGGAGATGGGGTGTGTGGAGGGTGTGGAAAGGTGGAGGGAGGTGGAGAAGGGGTGTGGAGGGTGTGGAAGAGAGGAGGGAGGTGGAGAGGATGTGTGGAGGGTGTGGAAGAGTGGAGGGAGGTGGACAGGGGGTGTGGAAGGGTGGAGGGAGGTGCAGAGGGTGTGTGGAGGGGAAGTGGAGAGGGGGTGTGGTGGGTGTGGAAGAGTGGAAGGAGGTGGAGAAGGGGTGTGGAAGAGTGGAGGGAAGTGAAGAGGGTGTGTGGTGGGGGTGTGGTGGATGTGGAGGTAGGTGTGGAGGGTGTGAGAGAGATTAGATGGTGGTGTAGATGAGGGTGGTGGGTATGGAGGGAGAAGTGGAAGAAAAAGAAGGAGAGGGAAGTGTGGAGGATGTGGAAAGGGGAGGTGTGGAGGATGTGGAAGGGGGAGGAGTGAATAGGTGTGCATGGTATGGAGGGAGGTGTGGATGGAAATGAAGGTGAGAGGGTGGATGGCATGGAGGGAGATGTGGATGGGTGGAAGAGAGTGTGGAAGGAGTGGATGAAGGTGGCTATACTGTGTTCTGATGCTTCTTATAAAATGAATGTAGCAGCAATTTCTAGTGTCAATCCTGTTCTCATGACAATTCTAGTTCCATATCTTTCCACAGCACTTCCTCGTGACTAGCAACACATCCAACTGTTAATCTATTGCAACAGCTCAGCATTTAAGAAGTAGACCATTGCCGCCAAGTCACACAGAGGAGTACAGCACTTCTTCGTGACTAGGACCACAGTCTAGCGTTAATTCCTTGCTATAACTCACCATTTTTAGCCACGTAACAAAAGGTAGAGGTGTTGAGAGAGAGAGAGAGAGAGAGAGAGAGAGAGAGTCCCAGTACAACACACACACACACACACACACACACACACACACACACACACACAGTTTCCAAATGTAGACACGCACATATCCATGCAAGATGAGAAATATACACACGCGCCCGACCCCTCCACCTCCCCCCCCTCTCTCTCTCTCTCTCTCTCTCTCTCTCTCTCTCTCTCCCATCAATTAAAGGAACACTCAGACTGATTCGCTTTTTCCACAATAATTTTACTCTTGTCATTTTTTCCCCTTCCTCTCTCGCCCAGTGTTTCTCTCTCTCTCTCTCTCTCTCTCTCTCTCTCTCTCTCTCTCTCTCTCTCTTCTCTCTCTCTCTCTCCCTACCTACCCACCTATCTATTACATTTTCTCTGTTACAATATCTACCTATCTATCTACCTAGCTATCTATCTAACTACGAGTACCTACCTATTTACTCGTCTCTCTCTCTCAACCTACCTACCAATTATACCTTTCCACCCCTTGTCTATCTATTTACCAACCTCTCTCTCTCTCTCCTCTCTCTCTCTCTCTCTCTCTCTCTCTCTCTCTCTCTCTCTCTCTCTCTCTCTCTCTCTCTCTCTCTCCATCAAAGCCCCACCCATCAGGCACGATTGAGCGGCCTGGGTTTTGCAACACTAGGTCAATTGCAGCTCTCATTGCACCCGTTGCAAAATGAAGAAAGGGAGATGCAATGTTGATGGGTAGGAAGGAGGGGGAGGGGAAGAAGAGAGGAGGAGGGAGGGCAGAGGAAGAGAGGGAAAGGGAGGGAAGGATGGAGGAAGGTAGGGGAAAGGGAGGGGAAGGTGAGAGGGGAAGTAGAAAGAAAAGGGGGGGAGAGGGAAAGGAGAGAGGAGAGAGAAACGAGGGGGGAGAGGGGAGGGAAGGAGGGGAGAGGAAGGAAGGAGGGGAGAGGAAGGAGAGAGAAAGAAGGAAGGAGAGGAGAGAGGAAAGAGGGAATGGGAGAGAGGAAAGAGGGAGGGAAGAGAGGATGGAAGAGAGGGGAGAGAGGAAAAAGAGAGGGGAGAGAAAGATAGGAGACAATATTATAACCATCGTGTTTGTATGAATGTATGTTATGTATGCATGTCTATATATACATGTATTGTATGTATACATGTGCGTGTGTGAGCGTGCGAGGGAGAAAAATGAAAAAAGGGGGAGGAGGAAAGAGGGAGGATGGATAGAGGGAGAGGGAGGGAAGGGGGCGAGGGACGGGGAGGGAAGAGGGGGAAGGGGAAAGAGAAGGGAGAGGGGGGAAAGCGGAGAGGGAGAGAAGGAAAAGGGTGGGGGTGAAGGCGGAGGAGGGGAAAGGAGGACAGGTGGAGTGAAGGGGAAGGGGGAGAGGGAAAGAAGGGAGAGAGGGGGGTAGGGGGAGAGGGAGGGGAAGTTAGAGTGGGGGTGAGTGAACTATGAAGAGAGAGAGAGAGGTCAGTGAACAGGAACATCAAAGTGATAGAGTGAGAGAGAGAGAGTGAGAGAGGGGAAAAAGTGGAGGGGAGGAGACAAAAGAGAGTGGGTGAGAGCGGGTAGATGAGAGCGAGAGAGAGGCTGAGAGTGAGAATGAGCTGAGGTGAAGGTGTGAAAGTGAATTGGAGAGAGAGAGAGAGAGAGAGAGAGAGAGAGAATAGGAGTTACAGAATTACTCCCTTTTACACAGATTAAACAGCCCCCCCTCTCTCTCTCTCTCTCTCTCTCTCTCTCAAATCGTCTGAGTTAGAGCAAATAAACGAATCACAAGGTAAAACTTTTAACTTGATTCTCTCTCTCTCTCTCTCTCTCTCTCTCTCTCTCTCTCTCTCTCTCTCAGCGCTTCCACCTTTCATTTAATTTCCGTTCACTTTACTCTCTCTCTTACTTTCTCTCTCTCTCTCTCTCTCTCTCTCTCTCTCTCTCTCTCGATGTAACCTAACTTTTCCCTTTTGGTTACCTGAATTATTCTGTGGGAGAGAGAGAGAGAGAGAGAGAGAGAGAGAGAGAGAGAGCGAATGCTATGACAAGGAAGAGATAATAAATGGAAGGAAGGGAGAGGGGTAGGAGGAGGGAGGGAAGGTGGAAAGGAGGAGAGCTAAGGGGAGGGGGAGGAGAAAGAGGAAGGGGAAGAAGGGGGGAGGGCTAAGGGGAGGGAGAGGAGAAAGAGGAGAAGGGGGGAGGGGGAGGAAAAAGGGGAGGGGAAAGGGAGGAGGGGGAGGCATAAAAAATAATATGAAAGTCATTTATCTCTGGTTTGCCTGAGAGTTACCTGTCCTGTCACTTCCAGCCTCTCTCTCTCTCTCTCTCTCTCTCTCTCACACACACACACTCATACACCTTTTACTGCTGACTATTACATGATTCGTACATACATACATACATACATACATGGACACAGAAACACACATACAGTAACATGCCAGCTTGCTAACCTCTCTCTCTCTCTCTCTCTCTCTCTCTCTCTCTCTCAGGTAGGAGGGAGGAATAAAGAAATGGGTTAGAGAAACTGGATGGTGAGGGAAATAGGTAGAGGGAAGAATATGGTGAGGCAGAGAGAGAGAGAGAGAGAGAGATTCATGTACCACAAATTTCTCCCCAACCACAACTACCACCACCACCACCACCACAACCACAACCACCACCACCACCACAATTCCTTCCATCCTAAGACCATTTATAACCCCTTGTCAGCCTTTCCTACCTTCCTCCTTTGTGAGTCGGTCTTTCAGGTCTCTCCATAGGTCGTTGCTGAGGAGGGATGGTCTGTGTTAGGTCTGGATTGGTCTTTGTGGGTAGAGGTGTATCGTGGTCTGTTTAATTTTGATCTAGGTATGGGGGGTAGGGGGTGATTTTGGTCTACTGGTCTATATGTCCTGTGGTCTATCATTCGGTCTGAGAAAGGAACTGGAGTTGGTTGGTCTATCTGTTACTGTAGGTTTATTCCGGTCTAGGCAAAGGGGGTACGGGGTGATTCTGGTCTCTGGGTCTGTCTCTATATACTGTGGTCTTTAATTCGGTCTGGGAAAGAGATCGTGGTTTGTCGGTCTCTCTCTCTCTCTCTCTCTCTCTCTCATTCCTTTCTTCCTCTCTCCCTCTTTCTACCAACTTTCCTTCCTTCCTTCCGTCCTTCTCCCTCTCCATCCCTCCCACTCTCCCTCCTTCCCTCCAAGCGCCCTCTCTCCTCCCCTCCCTCTCGTCCTCTATCCTCCTCTCTCCAAACCATTCTTCCTTCCTTCCATTTCCTTTCGAACATCTTCCCCTCTTTCTCCCCTCCCGTCTACCCATCCCACAACCACCCCTCCTCTTTCTTTCCCACTCACCCCTTCATTACCCATTCCCGCCTCTGAGGGGCCTGGGAACAGGTATTGCTTTCAATCGGCTTGTCTGTTTGTCTGTCTGTCTGTCTGTTAACAACTTTACGCGAAAACTACCGGTGCGATTTGGGCCAAAATCACAGGGATGATTGGCTGTGACCTGACTACCAGATTAAATTTTGGGCCAAACTGGGCCAAGGCCCAGGGAGTAGGCCCCTATATATATATATATATATATATATATATATATATATATATATATATATATATATATATATAGTTTTTTCGCCATAACTCCTTTCAAATTCGTCATATCGACATGAAACCAAAACCTAAAGGTGCATCTTTGAGATCTGCATCCTACCACTTGCCTCATTACATCAGGGGGGTCACCCCCCACTTAGCGGTAGGGGGGTCAGTGTCAGGTGGGTCCTATAACATGCCTCATTACATCAGGGGGGTCACCCCCCAGTTAGCGGTAGGGGGGTCAATGTCAGGTGGGTCGGGCCTAAAATTTCAAGTGGGCATAAAATCGTCAATTTTCACCCGATTTACTCCAGATTTGATATATGTGAATCATTGACCAGATACCCTGCTGTGTTTATACGTCAGCACTAAAATGACTGCCGGGGCATCGCCTCTTGTTCTCTCTCCTACCTCTCTCCAAAGTCAGAGGAAGGGGGAGGGAGGGAGGGAGGTAAGAAATTGTACCTTAGAGAGAGAGAGGCAGCCAACTTACAAATGGCAGCCGCGGACACAAAGGAAAAGGTTTTGAGTATTACTGGGATAGGCCCACTACAACAGATGGAGGGAGGGAGGAGGGAGAGAGGGAGGGAAGGGGAGAGGGAGGGAGGAGGGAGGGGGAGGAAGGGAAGTAGGGAAATGAAGACAGGGCATGGAAGGTAGGGGAAGAGAAGGGAGTAAAGAATGATGTGAAGGGAGGGAGGGAGGGAGAGAGAGAGGGGGAGGGGAGGGGAGGGGAGGGGGAGAGAGAGAGAGAGAGAGAGAGAGAGAGAGAGAGAGAATATGAAAGGTTAAGAAAGGAAGGGAGGTAGGGGAGGGAGTGGGAGAGAGAGAGAGAGAGAGAGAGATGATAGAAAGGGAGGAAGAGGAGCTATTGAGAGATAGGAGGGAGAGGGAAGAGAGACGGCTGGAGGAAAAGGAGAAGGAGCAGGTATAGAGAAGGAGGTAGGGAGAGGGAGGGAAACGAGAGGAGAAGGGAACAAAGGGACAGGAGGGAGAGGGGGGAGGGAGGAAGGCAAATTGGGAGGTGGAGGGGGAGGAGAAAGGGAGGAGGAGGGAGGGAGCAGGGAAGGGATGAGAGGAGGGAGGGAGCAGGGAAGGGATGAGAGGAAGGAGGGAGGGAGAGAAGGAAGGGAAGGAGAAAGGGGATGTTGTGGAGAGGATGCTGTGTGTGTGTGTGTGTGTGTGTGTGTGTGTGTGTGTGTGTGTGTGTGTGTGTGTGTGTGTGTGTGTGTGTGTGTGTGTGTGTGTGTGTGTGTGTACGTCTCTATTCTTCCTCAAGTCACTCAGCCAGATGACGCAAAAGAGAGAGAGAGAGAGAGAGAGAGAGAGAGAGAGAGAGAGAGAGAGAGAGAGAGAGAGAGAGAGAGAGAGAGAGAGAGGGAGAGACAGGAGGTAGCACAAAATTGGTCCTTATGTGTCGGGGTGAGAGTGGAATTTGCAACATGAAGGCTTGCACTGGCTCTACTCCTGCAACATGCACTAATTTAGCTCAGCAGGTCAGCAATACAGAGTGCCCCCTTGCTTTATGGCCGCTTCCTTTACTGCTGCTGACTTTACTGACTCTACTGAGCACATCCTTTTACCGAGTTCCCCTTCTTCTATTCATTGACCTAATATTCTTCATCAATATTTTTCCTCTCCTTTATTTGCTGACTTCCAAAGCCTGCTGACTTTACTGACCTGCTGAGCTTTTATCTTTACTGAGTTCCTGGCCTTACTGACTTACTGAGCTTCTCTTTATACTGAGTTCCTGCTTCTCCTATTGACTGACCTAATATTTGTCTCATTTCTTTGCTGACTTTCACCGCTTCCACAACTCTTACTGCTGCTGACTTTACTGAGCTTATTCTCTCTCTCTCTCTCTCTCTCTCTCTCTCTCTCTCTCTCTCTCTCTCTCTTTCTCTCTCTCTCTCACTGATTTCCTGATCTTTATTCCTATTAGGGTACAACTGACTCCAGCAATGACCTCTGTTGTTAATCAGTCTGTCTGTCTGTCTGTCTGTCTGTCTCTCTCTCTCACACACACACACACACACACACACACACACACACCAATCAGAAATTTTTTGCCCTGTCTTCACACACACACACACACATTGACCCATTTCACCTGTTCACATAGGGAGGGAGGGAGAGAGAGAGAGAGAGAGAGAGAGAGAGAGAGAGAGAGAGAAAGAGAGAAAGAGAGAGAGAGAGAGAGAGAGAGAGAGCACATTTCTCTCTCTCTCATTCCAGCCAAAACCAATTCCATTCCATGCCAGACCATCTCTCCCTATCACTCTCACATCCGTCAACTTCATTCTCTCTCTCTCTCTCTCTCTCTCTCTCTCTCTTCTCTCTTTTATAAAAACTCATTTTTTCTTCCTTCGTCCCCTTAACCTCCCCCTTCCCTTTCCACTCCCCACCCACACTCTCTCTCTTTCTCCCTTCCTCCCCCCTTCCCCTCTTCTTCCCCTCATCTATTTCTTCTCTCGTCCTCTCACCATCCCCTCCTCCCCACCACCCTCTCTTCCCACTCCCCACGCACCTCTCCCTCCTCCTCCTCCTCCCCCACCTCATTTTTCACCCCCCTCCCCCGTTCACCAGCATGCAACATTTTTCGCAACACGACACCGCACCACCTACGATTATAACTTTTGCAACAGCCGCTCAATTGCAAAAAAATGCACATAACCACAAATTTCCTTGATCCCCCCCCCCGCCATGACCGCCCCTGATTGCACGCGCGGTCATTGCAATCTGGGACAGTCGTGTTGCAAAATGTGATGATGACTTTTTGTGATGATGCTGCAATGATGGTGTTGTTGTCTTTGTTTTTGTTTTTTTTCTTTTTTTTTTCGGTGAGTGATGGAGGGGAATGATGGATGGATGGGTGGTGGTGGTGGTGGTGATGATGATGATGATGATAATGATGATGATGAGGCAGTGTCATTGCATTCTTTACATTGACTGATGATAGTTGCACATGTGATGATAGTTGCAAATGTGATGATAGTTCCATAAGACGATACTGTAGTTGCAAATGTGATGACAGTTGCATGTGTGATGACTGATGCAACAAGACAGGCCAAACTGGAGTGATGACTATTAGTGATGACTCCTAAAATGTGAGTGATGTCAAAAAATGATGATTACAGAGGCGGTGGTGACAAAGAAGCCATAGTTACTTAATTAAGGGTTCACCTGTTAATTATCTCACCTTTACTTCCTCACACCTGTACCATTTCCTCATCTGTTATTACCTCTATCTATTGCCAGACGGCTTGATCCCGTAAGGGGTGGCCACTAACAAATCGCCTCCATGTCGCCTTGTCCCCCGCCATTTCATTGCCCTGCTCCCAGCTCACCCCCCCCCCTCTCTCATATACCTCTCCATACCTCCATCTCATCCTTGGCCTCCCCCTGCCTCTCCCCCCTCTACCTCGCTCACATACACTCTCCTCGTCAGTCTCTCACTCTCCACAAGGCCAAACCACCTGTACTATTTCTAAATCTATTTCACGTAGCTCAGTGGCAGAAAAAGTACTATTACGCCCACTACACAGCACTTCTTCGTGACTAGGAAGAGTGAATAGGTAATAGGAAGAGGGTAAGCAATTTTTTTCATTTTATATACTGGATCACACACACACACACACACACACACACACACACACACACACACACACACACACACACACACACACAATTATAAAATCAGATCCCATGCAAATTTCTTAGTGAGTTCCACCTCTGAAAATATGCAAATTCCTCTCTCTCTCTCTCTCTCTCTCTCTCTCTCTCTCTCTCTCTCTCTCTCTCTCTCTCTCTCTCTCTCTCTCTCTCTCTCTCTCTCTCAAAAACATGTAAATTCATCTTTTCTTTTTTTTTCATCACTGACACCTTTTGATATTCTAATTAAGGTGAAAACTGCCCACCTGCCCGTGAAAGCATATGTCCATCAATTAACAGGTAAATCATATTCTTTAATAATTTCACTACCAATTTATCTTTATTTTTTGTACTACCAATTTATTTATTTTTTTGTACTACCAATTTATTTATTTTTTTGTACTACCAATTTATTTATTTTTTTGTACTACCAATTTATTTATTTTTTTGTACTACCAATTTATTTATTTTTTTGTACTACCAATTTATTTTTATTTTTTATTTTTACTACCAATTTATTTTTATTTTTTACTACCAATTTATTTTTATTTTTTACTACCAATTTATTTTTTACTACCAATTTATTTTTATTTTTACTGCCAATTTATTTATTTTTTATTTTTACTACCAATTTATTTTTATTTTTTACTACCAATTTATTTTTATTTTTTACTACCAATTTATTTTTTTTATTTTTACTACCAATTTATTTTTTACTACCAATTTATTTTTATTTTTTACTACCAATTTATTTCTGTTTTTATTTTTACTACCAATTTATTTTTACTGATTTATTAATTCCTATATTTTGTGGGTAATTATCGCTTAGTTTATTCCTTTCTTCTTTCTTTCTCCTTCCTTCATTCTGTTTTTTTTCTGTCGTTTCAATGTTTTCCTAATTCCGGTTCATCTTTCCCTGATTCTCCTCCTCCTCCTTCTCCTCTCCACTCCTTCCTTTTACCTCCTCCTTTCTTTCCTCCCTCCATCTCTCTCCCCTTTCCTCCCTCCATCCCTCTCCCCTTTCATCCACCACCTCCTCCCTTCCTACCCACCATCCCTTTTCCCTCTCTCCTTTCTTCCCTCCCTTTTCCTTTTTCCTTCCTTCCCTTTCCCTTTTTCCTCCCTCCCTTTCCTATTTTCCTTCCTTCCCTCCCTTTCCCCTTTTCCTTCCTTCCCTCCCTCCATCCCTTTCCCTTTTTCGTTCCTTCCCTTCCTTTCCCTTTTTCCTTCCTTCCCTCCCTTTCCCCTTTTCCTTCTTTCCTTCCCTCCCCTTTCTCTTTTTACTTCCTTCCTTCCTTCCCTCCCTTTCCCCTTTTCTTTCCTTCCTTCCTTTCCTCCCTCCCTCCCTTCCCTCCCTTTCCTTTTTACCTTCCCTTCCTCCCTCCCTTTCCCCTTTTCCTTCCTTCCCTCCCTCCCTTTCCCCTTTTCTTTCCTTCCTTCCTTCCCTCTCTTCCTTCCTTCCCTCCCTCCCTCCATGTAGAGTGTCTCAGGTAATAAATATCCACACATATTACCCCGCCATCACCCTACCCTTCATGCTCGCTCCATCACTCTACCTCCCTCACTCTTTTTTCACACTACCTACCTTTCATTCTCTCCATCACTCTACCTTGCTCACTCTTTCTCACTCTCTTTCATGCTTCTTCATCACTCTACCCCTCTCACTCTTTTATCACACTATCCACCTTTCATTCTCACTATCTATCACTCTACTTGCTCACTCTTTCTCTCTCTCTTTCATGCTTCTTCATCAATCTACCTCACTCTATTTCACTCTCTGTATACCTTTCATGTTCTCTCCTTCATTCTCTCTCTCTCTCTCTCTCTCTCTCTCTCTCTCTCTCTCACACACACACACTCTTTTTCTCTATCTACTTTCCATGCTCTCTTCATCACTCTACACCTCTCTCTCTCTTTTTCAGTCTGTCTACCGTTCATGCCCTCGTTCTTATCTTCACTCTCTCTCTCTCTCTCTCTCTCACTCTGCCTACCTTTCACGCTTTCTATCACTCACTCTTCCTAGCTAACTCTCGCCCTCCACCCTCTCGATCCTCCTCCTCCTCCTTCCATCTTCCCACCCCTCCTTCTACTCCCTCCTCCTCCTCCTCCTCCTCCTCACCTTCCCTCTTTCCTCTCCTTTCTCCTCGTCCTCATCTTCCCTCCCTCCGTCCATCTTCCCTCTTTCCTTCCCTTCATCGTCCCTCCTTCCTCTCCTCCTCCTCCTTACCTACCCCCCCTCCCTCCTTCTTCCCTCCTTCCTTCCCTCCTTCACCTCAACTTCCTCTCCTCCTCCTCACCTTCCCTACCACTCTCCATCTTCCCCCTTTCCTACCCTCCATCTTCCCTCCTTCTTTCCCTCCTTCCTTCCCTCCCTCCCTCCTTAGGCGTGTCTTAAGCAATAAATAAAAGCATCTTGAGACGTCAACATCACTCTTATTGGAGAGACAGACAGAGAGAGAGAGAGAGAGAGAGAGAGGAAGCGGTATATCAATCTATCTTCACTGGGATCAACTCTCCCTTCCACCTCCTCCTCGTCCTCCCTCTCCTTCTCCTCCTCCAGTATCCTTCCCTAACATGAAGGTATTTTTTTTCTCTCCCTCCCTCCCCTACTTTCCTCCAGCCCTTCTCCTCCTCCATACCTCCATTCTCTCCCTTTCCATTCCCTCTATGCCTCTTCTCATCTCCTTGTCCTTTCTTCCTGGTCCTCTCTCTCTCTCTCTCTCGACACACTCTCCTTCCTTTCCCTCCCCCTGTCACTTCCTCCATTACACTCCCATATATCTTCCTTCTCTCTCTCTCCCTCTCTCTCTCTCAGTACACTATCACTTTCATCTACATTCTATCCATCTTTTTACCCTCTCTCTCTCTCTCTCTCTCTCTCTCTCTCTCTCTCTCTCTCTCTCTCTCTCTCTCTCAGTACATAATCATTTCCTCTCATCCACATTCTATCTATCTTTTCATCCTCTCTCTCACTTTCTCTCTCTCTCTCTCTTTCTCTCTCTCTCTCTTTCTCTCTCAGACGGTCCTTCTATACCAGTTAATTTACATACATATAAAACACGACCGATTTCCCTAGCCAATCTTCACAATCTTCTTTTTCTCCTCCTCCTCTTCTTCCTCCTCCTCCTCCTTCTTCTCCTCCTCCTCCTCCTCTTCCTCTTCTTCTTCCTTCGTAATGATTTATATTTTTCCTTTCCATCCTACGCTCATTTTTTTTTTCATTTCAATTACTTCCTCTTCTTTCTCCTTCCTTTACTTCCTCCTCTCTCTCTCTCTCTCTCTCTCTCTCTCTCTCTCTCCATCCTTCCATCTCCCTTATTAAATTTCCTGAGTCTCCCTCTTTACATCATTTTCTCCCTTCCTTCTTCCTTCCTCCTCCTCTCTCTCCACTCCTCCGTTTTTCCTTATCTCCCTCCTTCCCTCCCATCTTTCCTCCTTTCCTACCTCTTCTCTCCCTCCCTCGCTCTATCCAAACTCCCTATCTAAGTCCACAAAAACCTTACCAACACGAAAGAGAAAAGCTCATCTCTCTCTCTCTCTCTCTCTCTCTCTCTCTCTCTCTCTCTCTCTCTCCTTGTATCTTACTTTCTTCCCTTCCTGCTGCTTGAATTTCTCTCTCTCTCTCTCTCTCTCTCTCTCTCTCTCTCTCTCTAAATCAATCATAGAGAGTGGCATGACTTGGGGAATGAAAGAAGACGATTCCAGTCACAAAGAATCACTCCGTCTCAAGATTCTCTCTCTCTCTCTCTCTCTGTGCTTCTTCAGTCTTTATTTCTTATGCTCATCCTTTCCTGTTCCTTCACCCCCCCCTCTCTCTCTCTCTCTCTCTTTACAACTCCCTTACACACACACACACACACACACACACACACGCCACTAAGATAAAGACATGGGCTACTCTGAAATGCTGATATTATGGCGCTGAGAGAGAGAGAGAGAGAGACTACTGGGAAATGTTGATATTATGCTGGTGGTCAGGATGATGCGCTGAAGTGGAGGGAGGAGGAGGAGGAGGAGGAGGAGGAGGAGGAGGGGGAGGAAAGGCAGGAGAAATTTGTAGGGGAGCTAGAATAGAGAGTGGAGAGATGGGAGGGAGAGGGAAGGAGGGGGGATGAGGAGGTAAGGAGGGGAGGGGGGAGGGAAGGGAAGGAGGGGGGATGAGGAGGGAAGGAGGGGAGGGAAGGGAAGGAGGAGGGAGGGGAGGATAGAGATAAGAATGGTGGTAAAGGTAAAAGGGAGGGAAGGGAGAGGGGAGAGAGGGTTGTAGGAATGGGAGAGGAGAGAGGTATAGGAAAGTAGCGGAGAAGGAGGAGGAGGAGGAGGAGGAGGAGGAGGAGGAAGAAGAGGGAAGAAGGTGAATGAGAAAGGAGGAGGAAATATAACAAGAGAAGGGAAGAAAAGAGGGAAGAAAAGTAGGAGAGTATGGTAGTAATAGTAGTAGTAGTTGTAGTAGTAGTAGTAGCAGTAGTAGTAGTAGTAGTAGCTGTAGTAGTATTAGTAGTAGTTGTAGTAGTAGTAGTAGTTGTAGTTGTAGTTGTAGTAGTAGTTGTAGTAGCAGTAGTAGTCCACCATCGTCCTTTAAGTGGACAGGGAAGTAGTTGAGAGCTTGCGTAACCAGGCAGTGGACCCGCCTGGTTATATCGGGGCCACCACGTGAAGGCTCCCCTCTTCAGTAATAATATACCGTGATATAAAATGCGTTCTCCGTCTGAAGGGGTTACATTATATACCTTTGTTTTTCTACCTGGCCTCTCTCTCTCTCTCTCTCTCTCTCTCCCTCTCTCTCTCTCTCTCTCTCTCTCTCTCATTTCAGTTACCTTTCCCCTCATCGATTTTAATTTCATACCCCCCTCCCCTTTTTCACCCTCCCCTCCCCCTCCCCAAACTGACCTTTCCACATCCTCCCCCTCCCTCTTTATCTCCCCATCTCCCCCACTAATTTCACAGCCCCCTCCCCCTCTCCTTCCTAAACTATCCCTTCACATCCTCACTCTCCCTTCTATCTCCCCACCTACCCCACTAAATTTTCCCCTCCCCCTCTCTAAACCCTCCCCTCATCTCCCCAACCCCCACTAAATTCACAGCCCCCTACCAAACCCCCTCTCTATAACAGACCCTTCCACATCCTCCCTCCACCTTTATCTCCCCACCTATCCCATTAAATTGTCCCCTCCCCCTCTCTAAATACTCCCCTCCATCTCCCCACCCCC
>NC_136987.1:452500-467500 GCF_032717465.1 Coenobita brevimanus
CACCTCCTAACCTCGACTGACTTTCTCTCTCTCTCTCTCTCTCTCTCTCTCTCTTACCTAACACCTCCTAACCTCGACAAACTTCTTTCTGTCTTTTTTAATCTCTCTCTCTCTCTCACACACCTCCTGACCAAGACGTAACTTCTTTCTGTCTTTTATTCTCTCTCTCGAATAATAAACTCTCTCTCTCTCTCTCTCTCTCTCTCTCTCTCTCTCTCCCTGCAACTGAGGGCCGTGTGCAACTTGGTGTTTGTGTGGCAACATTCAACACACCAGAGATGCAATTGTTTTTTTTCTTTCTTACGCTTGTTGCTTTTGTCAGTATTATTGCTGTTGTTGTATTAGTAACAGTAAATCGGTAATTCTTCTGGTAAAGCATATGGTATACGGAAAAATCATCGTCATCATCATCAGTGGCGTACCCAGAAAGTTGAAAAAGGGTTTTTTTTTTTTTTTGTGCAGCCCATGACTTTGGCGAACGCAGCAAACCCGTACAGCTGGGGGGTTTAGGGGGGGGGTTCTATAAGCCCCCCCCCGAGAAAATTTTGCATTTTGTCCAATTTTATGATCATTGTGAGGCGACATGGCATGGGTGTACGACATAAATGCAGGATATTCTAAAGTCATTTTTAAGTACTCTGTGCCACTGAGGTATGATTCAATCTCTCCAATAGCCTATCCTTATACTACTAAAATTCAAACGCTGACATTTACATCAAACTACTTTACAACTGTAATAAACTAATAACAAATTATATATACTGTATATATATTGCAAAAGGGGGGGGGGACATGCGGCCATGATCCCCCCCCCTCGGTACGCCACTGATCATCATCATCATCATTGTCATCATCATCACCACCACCATCTTAAACACATTTTCTTGTAATAAAAAAACTATTAAGTACTAAGAAATAGAGAGAGAGAGAGAGAGAGAGAGAGAGAGAGAGAGAGAGAAACATGGCCAGCTAGTGTGAAAATAGAGCAAGGTAGGTGGAAGTGAGGCAGGTAGGAAGGTAGGCAGGCAGGGGTGAGGCAGGTAGTGGGTGAGGTAGGTAGGGGTGAGGCAGGTAGGTGGTCAGGCAGGTAGAGGGTGAGACAGGTAAGTGGTCAGGCAAGTAGGGGTGAGGCAGACGGGTTAGGCAGGTAGGGGTAAGGCAGGTAGGGGCGAGGCAGGTAGGGGGTGAAGCAGGTAGGGGGTGAGGCAGGTGGGGGTGAGGCAGGTAAGGGGTGAGGTAGGCAGGGGTGAGGCAGGCAGGGGTGAGGCAGGTAGGGGGTGAGGTAGGTAGGGGGTGAGGCAGGTAGTGGGTGAGGCGGGTAGTGGGTGAGGCAGGTAAGGGGTGAGGCAGGTAAGGGGTGAGGCAGGTAGGGGGTGGGGCAGGTAGGGGATGAGGCAGGTAGTGGGTGAGGCAAGTAGTGGGTAAGGCATGGATAGGGGTGAGGCAGGTAGGTGGCCAGGCAGGTAGTGGTGAGGCAGGTAGGGGGTGAAGCAGGTAAGGGCGAGGCAGGTAAGGGCGAGGCAGGTAAGGACGAGGCAGGTAGGGGGTGAGGCAGACAGGGGTTAGGCGGGTAGGGGGTCAGGCAGGGGTTAGGCAGGTAGGCAGGCATGGTTAACGAAAGGTGAGGCAGGTGAGAGAGGCTGAACTAATGAGAAAAAAAGAAAGAAAAAAGAAAAAAACTCGGCAACAGAAAATAAAGAGAGGATGGGAAGCTAAACTCACTCTCACAAGCCTGCATCTCTCTCTCACTCTCTCTACCTCTCTCTCACACGACCACGCCTCTCTCTCTCCTCCCTCCCTCCCTCTCAGACCACGCCCATACTCCCTCCCTCTCCACGTCTCTCTCCCTCTCTCTCTCTCTCTCAAACTTGCTCAAATTCAATCAATGTTTTTAATACCAGTTCATCCTGGCTTATTTTCTTTATGTCACTTGTTCCCCAACTCCCCCTCCCTCCCCCAAATAATCCCCCATCTTCCCCTCCTACCTCCGGCCACACCCATCTCTCCCCCGTCTTTCCCTCCCTCTCCCTTCTCCCCCTCGCCCTCCGCAGCCTCCCCACTCTCTCCCCGAGCAGAGCCATCCTTCATTTCCCCTCCCCCGGCCTTTCCCCCCCTCTCCCCTCCCCACAATCCCCCCCACTGGGCAAATTCCCCTCACATCTCCCCTCCCCTCACTCACTCACTCCTCTCTAGGGAACACCCCCCTGCCAGTACCCATCACAGAAAACGGAGTCGTTTACAGATCCATTTTCTTCGATGAGAGAGAAGCAGAAACTAGGTTGCCAAAAGAGAGTATTGGAGGAATAAAGGCGACTGTAACTTTATTTTTCATCTCTCCTTCCTCCTGCTTGCTTTATTGAACTTCTGGGAAAGGTAGGAAAGG
The DNA here is from genome assembly GCF_032717465.1 of Coenobita brevimanus. Classification (NCBI taxonomy): domain Eukaryota; kingdom Metazoa; phylum Arthropoda; class Malacostraca; order Decapoda; family Coenobitidae; genus Coenobita; species Coenobita brevimanus. Next base: position 454,884 of record NC_136987.1, read on the forward strand.
CGTGGAGGGAAGGGAGGAAAGGTAGGGAGGGAGGGAAAAGCCTGAAAAGGGGTGGAGAAAGAGTGGGGAGAAGAAATATAAACAGAGGTAGAACTAAGCACGCAATTTATTTTTCATCTCTCTTTCCTCCTGCTTGCTTTATTGAACTTCTGGGGAAGGTAGGAAGGGAGGAAAGGTAGGGAGGGAGGGAGGGAAGAGGTCGAAAGAGAGGAGGAGGAAGAGGAGGAGGAGGAGGAGGAGGAGGAGTGAGGAAATAAAGAGGGATGGGATTACATGTGACTAGCTTCATTTCCCAGTTCCCATTCTTCCTGCTTCCTTTATTGAATTTCTGGTAAAGGTAGGAAAGGGAGGGAGGAGAGGGAAGAAAGGTAGGGAGGTAGGGAGGGAGGGAAGAGGTAGAGAAGAGAGGAGGAGGAGAGGGGTGAGGAAAAAAAAGAGAGAGCTAGGGAATACACAGAACTGTATCTTTACTTTCCTCATTCTTTCCTCTTGCCTTACTGAACTTCTGGGAAAGGTAGGAATAGCATAGAGGGAAGGGAGGAAAGGTAGGGAGGGAGGGAAGAGGCAGAGAGAGAGAGGAGGAGGAAGAAGAAGAGGAGAGGAAATAAGGAAGTAGGAGGAAACGCCAATGCATGTACTTTCCTTCTCTCCTTCTCGCTCTTCTGATATGGAGGGGAAGGAAGGGAGGGAGGGAGGGAGGGAAGAGACTGGAGCGAGAGAGGAGAGACAAGAGAGAGGGAGAGAAGAGAGACGGGAGGGAGGGAGAGAAGAGAGACGGGAGGGAGGGAGAGAAGAGAGACGGGAGGGAGGGAGAAGAGATACAGGAGGGAGGGAGAGAAGAGTGAAGGGAAGGAGGAAGAGTGACGAAATGGGAGTGGAAATAAAATAATAATGAATAAACGAAGGGAAGAGGTGGGAAAAGGAAGGGTAGGAGGGAGGGAAAGAGGGAGGGAGGGAGGGAAGGAAGGGGTGGGAGGGAGAGAAGGGAGGGAGATACGAAGGAATGGGGAGGGAAAAGAAGGGAGGGAGGAAGGGAGGAAGGGAAATGCTACAAAGAGTGGAAAAATAACACACACTTGCATTTTCTCCACAAACTATTATTCTTGGCTTTCTCTTAATCTACCCATGAGGAAGGAGGGAGGGAGGAAGGGAGGGAAACTAGGATCCTGAAGGAGGGAGGAGGGAAGGGTAGGATGCTGGAGGAGGGAAGGATGCTGGAGGGAGAGAGGAGAGAGTAAAGGGAGCTGGGAATGGGGTACGTCTGTATTTTAGGTCATTGTCTTTCTCCCTTCGTTATAGGTAGGAATGCAGAAGGGAGAGAGGGAGGGGGAGAGAGAGGGAGGGAAGGAAGGAGGGAGGGAGGGAGGGAGGGAGGGAAGGAGGGAGGGAGGGAGGGAGAACACAGTAAGGGAGAAAGAGCTGCAAATTTACATCAGTCTTAATTTTCCTACTGTGATGGGTAACAAGATTAAGGAGGTAAGGGAGGGAGGAGAGGGAGGGAGGAAAGAGGGAGGTAAGGGAGGAAAGAGGGAGGTAAGAGAGGAAAAAGAGGGAGGAAGGGAGGAAAAGAGGGAGGTAAGGGAGGAAAAAAAGGAGGCAGGGAGGAAAGAGGGAGGTAAGGGAGGAAAAAGAGGGAGGTAAGGAAGGAAAAAAAAGGAGGCAGGGAGGAAAGAGGGAGGTAAGGGAGGAAAAAGAGGAAGGCAGGGAGGAAAAGGAGGGAGGCATGGAGGGAAAAAAGAGAGAGGTAAGGGAGGAGAGGGAGGGAGGGAGGAAAAACAGGGAGGCAGGGAGGAAAAGAGGGAGGCAAGGGAGGGAACTGGTCATACTGGAGGAAGGAAAACACCAAAAGGAGGGAGAGAGATGGAGGAAAGGAAGGACAGAGGTGGAGGAAAGGAGGGAGAGAGATGGAGGAAAGGAGGAGGGGGGAGATGGAGGAAAGAAGGGACAGAGATGGAGGAAAGGAGGGAGAGAGATGGAGGAAAGATGGAGGAAAGGATGGAGGAATGGAGGGAGGGAAATAAGAAGGCAGTATTGAATTGCATTATCATTTCAAATTTCATTACGGATTCTGGCTACATCCCCCCGTTGGAAGGTGTTACGGGCAAGCTTCATTACTCTGGAGCACTTCTTCGTGACTATTTATCTCTCGGCTCACTCTCTCTCTCTCACTATCTTTATCTGTCTGTCCCCCTAACTCGCTCTACCTCACTGCCTTTTCACTCTCTCTCTCTATCTTTAACTATCTGTCGCTCTAACTGTCTATTTACTCTCTCTCTCTCTCTCTCTCACTATCTTTCTCTGTCGCTCTCACTCACTCTGTCTTACTGCCTTTTCACTCTGCCTCACTATCTTTATCTGTCGCTCTCACTGTCTATTCACTCTCTCTCTTTCTCTCTCTCTTCCTCCTCCTCGTCCTTCCTTCCTTCTCTCTTACCTTCTTCCCCTTCCCTCATCAATTCACTCTCTCTCCCTAATCCGTTGTTTCTTTACCATTCGTTTTATCCTCTCTCTCTCTCTCTCTCTCTCACACACACACACACACACACACCCTTTACAGCTATTACATGATTCGTGCATACATAAATGAATACATGGACATTCATGCACAATTTAACCTCTCCCTCTCTCTCTCTCTGCGTGAAACAAGAAGAAATAGGGACGATGAGAAAAATGAAAGGGAGGGAGGGAAGGAGGAAAGGGAGAAGGAAGAAGGAAGGAATGTGTAGAAGGGAGGAGGTAAGGAGGAAGGAGGAATAGCAGGAAGGAAGGGGAGAGGAAAAGGAATGATATAGGAAAAGGAGAGAGAAATGAAGTGGGGTGATGGAAGGAATGAAGACAATAGATGGAAGAAAAAGGAAGGAAATAGGGAGGGACAATGAGGAATAAAGGAGAGAAGGAAGGAAAGACGGAAAAAGAAAAATGGAAGGAAAAGGAAAAGGTATGAATGACGGAAAAGGGAAAATGAAGATAGTAATGACAAGGCAGAGGGAAGGAATGAAGAAAAATTACAAGACGGTAGAAGAGGAAGAGGAAAAACGAGGAAACAGGTGAAGAAAAGGTGAAGCAGAAGAGAATATAAGAGAAAGACGTTGAAGAAAGGAAAAAGACAGATGAAGAAAGCGAGAAAGATAAAGGAAGGAAAAAGAAAGATGAAGAAAGGAAAATGAAAGATGAAGAAAGGAAAAAGAAAGGCGAAGAAAGGAAAATGAAAGATGAAGAAAGGAAAATGAAAGATGAAGAAAGGAAAATGAAAGATGAAGAAAGGAAAAAGAAAGGCGAAGAAAGAAAAATGAAAGATGAAGAAAGGAAAATGAAAGATGAAGAAAGGAAAATGAAAGATGAAGAAAGGAAAAACAAAGGCGAAAAAAGGAAATAAAAAGATGAAAGGAAAGAGAAAGATGAAGAAAGGAAAATGAAAGAAGATGAAAACAGGAAAATTATAGACGAAGAATTTTTTTAAAAGAAGATGAACAGAGGAAGGAAAAACAAATTAAATAAGAAAAATAATCCATATACCACATTACAGGTGTCCTCCATTCATAAAAAAATATCTGTAACAGTTGGACTTGAACAGCTGTGGGTTGAAGTTTGGAGGGAAACAACTCTGGGGAAGCGAGTTCCAGAGAGATGCAGTTCGGGGAATGAAAGAATTCTGATAGGCACAAGTTCTGCAATAAGGCAGCGTGACAGTCCAATCATAAGCGCTACCAAAAGCCCGTGTAGCATAGGGGAAGGCATGGAGAGGTGGCACCATGGACGCAACTTCGTCTGAGCATTTGCCATCAAAATATCTGTAAAATAATGCAAGGGAGGCAACATTCCTTCTTACTTGTGGGGGAGGTAGTTTATTTGTAATGGCAGGGTTGTTAATAATTCCAACAGCTTTGTTCTGAATACTGTCTAGTTGTTTTAGTGCCACCTCTCCACATCCACTCCACAAGGGTGAGCAATATTCAAGCTGAGAGTGCACATGACTTGTAAATTATAGCTATACAATAACCCAACAATGAATGAGGAAGGAAGGAAAATGAGAAATGAAGAAAGAAAAATGAAAGAAAATGAAGAAAGGAAAATGAGAAATGAAGAAAGGAAAATGAGAAATGAAGAAAGAAAAATGAGAAATGAAGAAAAAGAAATGAAAGAAAATGAAGAAAGGAAAATGAGAAATGAAGAAAGAAAAATGAGAAATGAAGAAAAAGAAATGAAAGAAAATGAAGAAAGGAAAATGAGAAATGAAGAAATAAAAGAAAATGAAGAAAGGAAAAGAAAGAGGATGAAGACAGGAAAAGGGAAAGAAAGAACAGGAAGAGGAAAGAGGAAAAAGATACAGGAAAAAAAAATACCGGAACTTGTCACACCTGTCATTGCAGGTAACTGCGTAAAGTGGAGTGTGCTGTCTCATGTTAGTCTCTCTCTCTCTCTCTAAGCATCACAAATTAGAGCCACGAGAGAGAGAGAGAGAGAGAAACAAAAAACAATTCACCACCACTACCACTCTATCTCTCTCTCTCCCTCTCCCTCTCTCTCTCTCTCACACACACTAATGAAGCACAACTACTCTCTACACAGGTATCCAGGATGCAACAACTCTTTAGTACTGAGATCCAGTTCGCTCACTTTTTCTCTCTTTCTCTTTTTTTCTCTCTCTTTTTTTTTTCGTGCTTTTTATTTCCATTGGTTTGACGACTCTCTCTCTCTTTCTCTCTCCTCTTTTTTTCTCTCTCTCTAATTCGTAGGTATGTGTGTGTATGTATGTACGAGTATTTATGTAGCCTATGTACAGTATGTATGAACGTTTTGTTTACCTACAGTACATATCAAAAACAGGTTCCGAAATTGAAGACTTTAAAATCGCACAGTACCGCTAAAAGTATATATTTATTTATATTATTATTTATTATTATTATTATTATTATTATTGATGCTATTTTTTTTTTTTAATGTGAAAGAATTGAAATTTTTGCTACGGTGTTGAGGTTATATGATGCAATGTTAAAAGGACTATTATTATTATTATTATTATTATTATTATTATCATTACTAACCTGCACCACCTCCTACTCATTATCATTACCATAACCAACATCATCATCATCATCATCATCATCAACATTTCTCTCCTACTCCTTTTGTCGTCATCAGAAAAGAAAAAATATATATATATAAGAAAAAAAGAAAAAGAAAATAAAATAACAATAATAATAATAATAATAATAATGATAATAATAAAAAGAAGAAGAAGAAGAAGAAGAAAACGAAGTAGAGAAATAAAAAAATAAAAAAAAAATAACAGCAACAAAAAATGGAAAAGAAAAACGAAAAAAGACGAAGAAAAAGAAAATGAAAGAAAAAGAAGAAAAACAAGAAGAAGAATTTGTCTCCCTCTCTGTTTTCATACATTAATTTTTTCTCATCCACAAAATACCCAAAATACTGAAAAAAAAAAAAAACTATGCTTGACTCAGATCAGAATCTTGAAATATAATTATCAGGTGACAAAATAAATAAATAAATAAATAAATAAGTAAATAGATAGACAGATAGATAGGTAGTCAGATAGATAGATAGACAGACAGATAGATAAAAGCCTCCATTTACCTCACATCAAAGTATAAACCAATTTAATACATATATTTTTCCTGGATATTAAAACCATCAATTTCACATGACAAATAGATGTAGAAATATCTATCTATCTATCTATTGCCTTAATCCCGTAAGGGGTGGCCACAAACAAATCGCCTCCACGTCACCCTGTCCCCTGCCATTTCACTGCCCTCCCTATCTATCTATTGCCAGACGCCTTAATCCCGTAAAGAGTGGCCACAAACAAATCACCTCCATGTCACCCTGTCCCCTGCCATTTCACTGCCCTCCCCCCCAGCTCACACACCCCCTCTCTCATACACCTCTGCACTCCATCCCTCCATCTCATCCTCGGCCTCCCTTTCCCTCTTCCCCCCTCCACCTCAATCATATACACACTCCTCGTTAGTCTCTCCCCATCCTCAACCCAAATTTTCAGACATTAGGGGAAAAAAATCTATATCCATTTCCTGGCCTTTGGTTCCTTCTTCCTTGAAAAAAAAAAAAAAACAGAAAGAAAATCCAAATATATATAAATAAAAATAATCAAGACTTTTATATTGAAAAAAATATATATTAAAGAATTACTCAAAAAAATCTCACCTGTACAGTTTTTTTTTATTACCAAAATAATACAAATGTTTACACTCACCAAAATTCTCTCTCTCTCTGGAATGATAGATGTGGGATGCCAAGAATAGGATTTTTTCTATCTATCCATCTATCAATCTGTCTATCTATCCATATATCTACTATCTATCCATCCATCTAACTATCCATCCATCCATCTATCTATCCATCTACCTATCTATCCATCCATCTATCTATCAATGTACCTATCTATCAATGTATCTATCTATCAATGTATCTGTCTATTTTCTCGCAATGGCTACAGTTCTTTCACCTAAACTTGGCCCAGATTTTCGTCCTTGTGCAGCTTATTTCACGTAGCTCAGTGGCAGAAAAAGACAATACTACGGCTCTACATCCTCTCCACTGCACTTCTTCGTGACTAGCATCATATTCTGGTGTTAATCCACTGTCGGCTTTCAAGACGGAGGGGATGGTAATTTTAGGCCGGGCTGCATCCTATCCATAGCACTTCTTCGTGACTAGCATCATATTCTAGTGTTAATCTACTGTTACAACTCGGTATTTAAGATGAGATACATCCTTTCCATAGCACTTCTTCGTGACTAGCACAATATTCTACTGTTAATGAGATGGCAATTTTAGCTCGTTACATCCTATAGCACTTCTTCGTGACTAGCACAATACTCTAGTCTAAATGAGATGTGAATTTTGGGTCGTTAAATCCTTTCCATAGCACTTCTTCGTGACTAGCACAATATTCTAGTGTTAATGAGATGGCAATTTTAGGTTCTTACATTTCACAGCACTTCTTCGTGACTATCACAATATTCTAGAGTTAACATCCTCTCCATAGCACTTCTTCGTGACTAGTGCCATATTCTAGTGTTAATGAGATGGCAATTTTAGGTCCTTATAGTTCATAGCACTTCTTCGTGACTAGCGCCATAGTTTAGTGCTTACCTACTGCAATTTTAAGCCAGGTTAGAGGGAAGAGAGTATAGTAGGCGTGATAAAGTGATCCCATTTGACGTCACTATATTCTTTACCAGATAAATTAGTTACCATTTATTGAGGAAAAAACGCATTTATATTTCATCCTTCATTTTAATACCTGAATAATTTTGAGTTTGAGAAAATTCTGGTAAGTGTAATAATAATAAAAAATTTGAATAAAAATAAAGGAAAAAAATAATGAGGAAATTTTGGTATGTCATAATAAAAATAAATTATAAAAAGAAATAAAAAATAATAGAGAAAATTTTGGTGATTGTCAGAATAAAAAAAAAAAGGATAGAAATAAATGAAAAAAATAATAATGAGAAAATTTTGGTGAGTATAATAATAAAAAAAAAATATAAAAATAAATGAAAAAATAATAAGAGAAAAATTTTGGTGATGTATAATAAAAATTTGGATAAAAATAAAGGAAAAAATAATTCAAAAAAAAATAAATGAAAATAACAATAATTCGCCTTCACCCCTTCAGTACCATGATGTAGCAGCTTAATTATTTTTTATCGGTAAACTGTAAGACAAGAAACCATTTACAACGCTGGGTGGTAACCATATAACCAAACCATACGTGCCCCCTACGTGTCAACAAGTGGGTTGGTGGAGGGTTAGTGCCCCTTCCCGTAAAACAAATAACTCAGAGTCAAATGGCCACCCCTTAAGGGATTATGGCGTCTGGCAATAGATAGATAGATATAAACGCATTATTACATTTATGAAGGTAATCGTGTATAGGGGGGGAGAGGGAGTGATGTATATGAGAGAGGGGCGTGTGAGTTGGAAGCAGGGCAGTGAAACGGCGGGGGACAGGGCGACGTGGAGGCGATTTGTTTGTGGCCACCCCGTACGGGATTAAGGCGTCTGGCAATAGATAGATAGACAGATAAATTATTTTCTTTATTCCTTTATTTTCCTTATTTCTAATTTATTTTATTTTTAATTCTAATTTATTTTATTTCATTTATTTTTTCGTTCATTACATTTTTTTTTTTTATTCATTTTATTTATTTCTACTTTATTTTATTTTATTTATTTATTTTATTTTATTTATTCATTTTATTTATTTCTATTTTATTTTATTTTATTTATTTATTTTATTTTATTTATTCATTTTAATTATTTCTACTTTATTTTATTTATTTTATTTTATTTATTCATTTTATTTATTTCTACTTTATTTTATTTCATTTATTTTATTTATTTTATTTATTCATTTTATTTATTTCTATTTTATTTTATTTTATTTATTCATTTTATTTATTTGTACTTTATTTTATTTTATTTACTTCATTTATTCATTTTATTAATTTATTCATTCATTAGATTTTTTTATTTATTTATTCATATTGTTTATTTTCATTTCATTTTATTTTAAGCATTTTATTTATTTCGCGGAATTACGGCCTCTCGTACTGAAGGGGTGAAGAGCGAAACATTTCAGAATTCAGGACTCACCACCACCGACTTCAGACGAAACTTACCTGAAACAAAGACAAAAAAAAAACATTGTCATAAATCAGTAAAAAAAAAAACTAAAAAAAAAAAAAAAAAAAAAAAAACAGACGAAGGGTGGGAGGAGGAGGTAAAGAAAAGGGTGTGAGAGAGAGAGAGAGAGAGAGAGAGAGAGAGAGAGAGAGACTTAAGGTACAAAAACGTGGCATTTAACTCAAGATTTTCTCAAGAAGTTTAACCCATTTTCTTACAAGATGGAGAAGGTCGTGGGAGACAGGTGGGTGACAGGTGGGAGACAGGTGGGTGACAGGTAGGTAACAGATAACAGGTGAGGGACAGGTGGGAGGAGGGGGACAGGTGAGGGACAGTGCTTGTAGGGATTCGGGGAAGGGGGTGTCTAGCGTAGGTGTGGTGTCGGGGTAAAGAGTTATCCTAATCTTTAATCCGTGGCACAGGACTGGGAGTAAGAAATTAAAATGCTACCACTACTACTACTATAATAATAATAATAATAATAATAATAATAAAACGACCCGAAACCTTATTATCACCAAAAGATCCATATAAATAAATCATCATCATCATCATCATCATCATTATCATCATCATCATCAACATCATCATTATCATCATCATCTCAACCCATATATATAAACAATGCATAGAAATATAATGCAGTATTTGCCCTTCAACTCTCTCTCTCTCTCTCTCTCTCTCTCTCTCTCTCAGGTGTATGTCTGAGAAGCCCCTAATCTTCTTACCTTTGCTGTCTGTCTATCTATCTATCTTTCTATCTATCTGGAGAGTGTGATCTAACTAAAGGTGCTTAACTATCTATCTATCTATCTATTTCTCCTGTGTGTGTACTTTGATATTCTCACCTCTGTCATCTTTATCTATCTATCTATCTATCTATCCAGTGTGTGAGACCTTTGATGCTCTTACCTCCGTCGTCTTTCTATCTATCTCTGTATCTATCTAGCCACTGCGTGCTCTGATATACTTAACACCGTCTAGGGATTTCTCAGACACACACACACACACACACACACACACACACACACACACACACACACACACACATACACATTCACTAAGATGCTTTGGGAGTATACACTACGCAACACTTCCCCATGGTGCGCTACGTCTGTCCGTCTGTCTCTCTCTCTCTCTCTCACACACACACACACACACACACACACACGCACACACTTGGATTATTATCATTATTATTTGATTATTATTATTATTATTATTAATAGTAGTTGTAGTAGCAGAAGTAGTAGTAGTAGTAGTAGTAGTAGTAAATCACTACTTTTTACCCCATCCTTTAGCCAACGCTCCTACCTATCTCCAGACTCCCACTACCACTACTACCATCACCACTACTACCACTACTACCATCCCTCACTTATACCACCTATACCACAGGAACCACCACAACTACCATCACCAACCACCACTACCACTAGTCACCGCCACCACTACCACAAGCCCTACCACCATCACAACCACCACCACTACCAAACCCACCATCATCATCACCACCACCACCACAAAAACCACAACCACAATCCCTACCACCACCATCCCCCTCTTAAACCACCACCACCATTCCTCCCTCTCCAACCACAATCCCTACCACACCTACCAGCACCACTACCACAATCCCTGCCACATCTACCACCATTCCATCACAACCACAACAAAAATCTCGCTTAAGACATTCTCCTTGAAATCATCTTAACACTTACTTACGAGAAATAATTGATGGAGAGGCACCCAGTCACTGCCCTTGACCTTCTCTCTCTCTCTCTCTCTCTCTCGTGTGTGTGTGTGTGTGTGTGTGTGTGTGTGTGTGTGTGTGTGTGTGTGTGTGTGTGTGTGTGTGTGTGTGTGGGTGGGTGGTGTTGAGTTTATGGATGGATGTGTGGAGGATGATGAATGAAGATGTGTGTGTGTGTGGGTGGTGTTGAGTTTATGGATGGATGTGTGGAGGATGATGAATGAAGATGTGTGTGTGTGTGTGTGTGTGTGTGTGTGTGTGTGTGTGTGTGTGTGTGTGTGTGTGTGTGTGTGTGTGTGTGTGTGTGTGTGTGTGGTGTTGTGTTTATGGATGGATGTGTGGAGGAGGATGAATGAAGATGTGTGTGTGTGTGTGTGTGTGTGTGTGTGTGTGTGTGTGTGTGTGTGGAGGATGGCCAGTATTGTATGTATGTGTTTACGACCTCTCTCTCTCTCTATCTATCTATTTGTACAGACAGATAGATAGACATGAAACATACATATAAATATTAAGTATATAGAAAGGGATAAAGACGAGAGAGAGAGAGAGAGAGAGAGAGAGAGAGAGAGAGAGAGAGAGAGAGAGAGGACAATAACGACAATAGCAGTAAAGCTGTCAAGACTCGATTTCCGGTGTGAGAGAGAAAGTGAGTGAGTGAGCGAGGGTGAGAGAGAGAGAGGAAGGGAGAAAAAAAACTGATGAGGTGGAGGAGACGAGAGGAAGACGTGAGTGACGAGGAGAGAGAGAGAGAGAGAGGGGGGGGGCTTAAAAACTCGAAACGAAGAAGAAATCCCGTAGACTCTCTCTCCCTCTCTCTCTCTCTCTCTCTCTCTCTCTCTCTCTCTCTCTCTCTCTCTCGGCGTATCTATTAAGGTGTCTGGTTCTATGGGTGTTTGTGAGAGGCCAAATGGAGAGATGGTGTTGGTGGAGGGAGGGAGGGAGGGAGGAATGAAGGATGAAAGAGAAAGGAGGGAGAATGGGAAGGAAGAAGTGAGGGATGGAAAGGATGAAGAGGGAAGGGAAGGAGGGATGGAAGAAGAGAGGAAAGACAGGGAAAGAATGGGAGGGAGAGAAAGGAGGGAGGGAGGGAAGGGTGGAAGGAAGGAGAGTAGGGAGAAGTAAACAAGTAGGGAGGGAGGGAGGGAGGGAGGGAGGGAATGATGTTATTACAGTTGGAGAGAGAGAGAGAGAGAGAGAGAGTAATTAGTGTTAAAACTGCATGATTAATTGCCTTAGGCGGGTTTTTGATGCAACATTAATTGAGTTTGTTAAGAGTTAGTAGACTCTCTCTCTCTCTCTCTCTCTCTCTCTGCCCCAAGCATGAAACATATGATAACTTTGAAAAAAACAAAAAAAAAGTAAGGTACTGAATATGGTTGTGTGTGTGTGTGTGTGTGTGTGTGTGTGTGTGTGTGTGTGTGTGTGTGTGTGTGTGTGTGTGTGTGTGTGTGTGTGTGTGAGAGAGAGAGAGAGAGAGAGAGAGAGAGAGAGAGAGAGAGAGACAGACAGACAGACAGACAGACAGAGACAGAGAATTAAGAATCAGAGAATAAAAGCCAAGGGAAGGGGGTTGGACAATTTGGACTTAAATGCCAGTCTATAAATCGTTTTGAACCCAGGATCTTTCACTTCATTAATTTTGCACAGACCGAAGGACACGTGTAAGGGCAAGTGGGGACGTGGCTGTGTCCGAATTGCTATAATAATAATAATAATAATAATAATACCATCACCACGACCACCACCAGCAACAATAATAATAATAATAATAAATAATAATAATAATAATAATAATAATCCTCAACATCAACATCCCTAGTAATTCTAACTTTAAAAACATACTATTGCTTCTACTAACTCAATGATGAAATGCAACACTATATTCTAGCAGAGTTATTGATAGGAGAAATCTTGCATAATATTAAATAGAAACTTGACTGTCATATGAGAGAGAGAGAGAGAGAGAGAGAGAGAGAGAGAGAGAGAGAGAGAGAGAGAGAGAGAGAGAGAATAAAATCATCTGGAAAAGAGAATTAAAAAAAAAAAAAACGAATGAAGGAAATAGAGAATAAAACTGAAATCTGGCAATGGAACTCCGTAGATTTTTTCATTTTCTTTCTTCGAGGCGTAACTCAAACAAATTAAGAAAAACTAAACAACCAGTAAATCTATGTAATTTGCTCGAGAT
>NC_136987.1:480000-485000 GCF_032717465.1 Coenobita brevimanus
CACCCCCCCTCTCTCTCTCTCTCTCTCTCCTTTGTCCTCAGCAAAACAAAAAAGCGCTTTCCTAGAGCGTAATGAAAGCAAGCGTCTCTTTTCTTAAAACAATCACCTGCGGAGGAAAAACAAGCGTGGGCGGCCTTGCTTTTGTTTTGACCAAGAGGAAAAAAACAGGAAAAAAACAAGAAAAAAATATAAGTGGAAAAAAGAGGAAATGAAAACTGTTACGAATATGATGCAGAAAGAGAGAGAGAGAGAGAGAGAGAGAGAGAGAGAGAGAGAGAGAGAGAGAGAGAGAGAGAGAGAGAGAGAGAGTAAAGCCATTTTTTTTCTCTTTTTTTCATTTCCTGTCATATTCCTCAGTTTTTATATTTCCGGTCAGTCTTCCTTCTTTCCGTCTTTCCTTCCTTCCTTCCTTCCCTCCTTCCGTCTGTCTTTCCTTCTATCCATCAGTCCATACTTCCTTCCTTTCATCCTTCCCTTCCTATCTTCCTTTCCTTCCCCTCCCTTCCTTCTCTTCCTTTCCTTCCCCTCCTACCTTTCTACCTTCCTTCCTTTCCTTCCCCTCCTTCCATTCTTCCCTTCCTATCTTCCTACCTTCCTTCCTTCCCCTCCTTCCAATCTTCCTACCTTCCTTCCATTCTTCCCCTCCTTCCTTCCCTTCCTATCTTCCTACCTTCCTTCCAATCTTCCCCTCCTTCCTTCCTTCTGTTTCCTTCCTTCCTTCCATTCAACCATATTTTCTCCCTCCCACACTTCTTCATAAAACCAGTCCTTTCCTTTTTCTCTTTCCACCCACCCACTCTCTCTCCCCCTCTGTCTGGAGAGAGAGAGAGAGAGAGAGAGAGAGAGAGAGAGTTGGGGGGGGAGGCTAGTCACAGATCATCCGGGATTTCTGGTAAAGGGGAGACGTATGTGTGAATTTTATTTTTTCCAATCTTCCTTTACTATCTTTATTATCTTTAATATCTTTATTATCTTTATTATCTTAATTATCTTTACTATCTTTATCTTTACCATTTTATTTTATTACCTTAACTATCTTTATCCTATCAATCTCTTTATTATCTTTACTCTCAACTATCTTTACTATCAGTTCTTTACTATCTTTACTCTATTATCTTTACTATCAGCTCTCTTTAATATCCTCTTTATTTATAGAGTAACTTTTTTATTTTTACTAGTCGGCTATGACATTATATCTATTTATCCGTCTATCTATCTATCTGTCTATCCGTCTATCTATCACTTGATACTCCCCCACTACCTACACCCTATCCATCTCTCCTCCTCCTCCTCTTCTACTTAGTCTCTCCTCTCCCTCTCTTCTTACTTCGCTCCTTGCTCCCTCTGCTTTCCTCCCTCCTCCTCCTCTTTGCTATTCCTCCTCTTCCTGTTCCTTATCCATCTCTCCTCCTCCTCCTCTTTCCTTCCTTCCTTATTCCTCCCTTTTTTCCCTCCACTATTCTCTTTCCTCCTCTCCTTCTCTCCACTTACTGTCTCCTCCTCCCTCCTTACTCAGCCTCTTGCTTCCTCTTTCTCTCCTCCCTCCTCCTCCTCCTCTTCCTTTCCTCCTACGTGCTCTTCCTCTTCTTCCTTAACCCTATCCATCTCTCCTTCTTCCTTCCCTATCCCTCCTCCATTCTTCCTTCAGTGACTCTTCTCTTTCCTCCTCTTCCTCCTATCCCTCCTCATTTCTTCCTCCAAAGCCTATCGTCTTTCCTCCTCTTCCATATCTCTTCTCCTCTCTCCTTCCTCCTCCTCCTCCTTTCCTCCGCCCCTCCTACTTGCTATTCCTCCTCTTCCCACTCCTCTTCAGGCCAGATGACCGGACGAGAGAGAGAGAGAGAGAGAGAGAGAGAGAGAGACGCATTATTTACATGGGACCGTCTTCCTTTTTCTTTATATCTTTCTTAATAATTTCTTGAAACAAAGAGAGAGAGAGAGAGAGAGAGAGAGAGAGAGAGAGAGAATCTTATTATTTTCTTGTCTTTTCCTTTTCTTAATCATACATGAGACAATCTTCCTATTCTCTTACATTTCTTTATTTTCCTTATTTATTCTTTATTTTATGGACCCATTTTCCTCTTTATTTTCCTTACTTTCCTCCGATTGAGTTTTCGGACATACATAAGTACGTACATACATACACACACATACACACATACCTACATACACACATACACATACGGTACATACATACATACATACACACACATACATACCTACATACACACTCACATACACATACGGTACGTACATACATACACACATTTGTCTGTCTCTCTCTCTTTCTCTCTCCCCCTACCTATCTGTCTATCTATCTACCTCTATTTATCTATCTATATATTATGTCTATCCAGCTATCTTTCTATCATTATCTCAATATTTATCAATTTAGCAATCAGTCAATTTATCTATTTATCCATCTACCTATCTATCTATCTTATCTATCCATATATCTATTTTTATCTATATCTATCCATCCATCTATCTAACTTTTCCTCAAACACTATATCCTCCTAATTCTCTCTCTAACTCACTTTCTCTCACTTTAATTTTCTCTCCTCTCTCACACTGGAATTATTGCTGACTATACATAAACAGAGATGTGTGTGTGTGTGTGTGTGTGTGTGTGTGTGTGTGTGTGAGAGAGAGAGAGAGAGAGAGAGAGAGGTGGGGGGGGAGGGAGAACACTCACTCACAAAGAAATACGTTCTACCTTTATTGCAATCCAAAGTTTAGAGAGAGAGAGAGTGAGAGAGAGAGAGAGAGAGAGAGAGAGAGAGAGAGAGACCCTTACCCTAGCAGCCTCACACTACACCTTACCTTCATTGCAAATCAACATTACTTTTCAACAATAACCAAGAAAATGACGGTAATTTACTCTAGTTATTGCACTAATTATTGGTTATTGACTGGTTATTGAGGGGGTTCATTTGTGTTTGAGTCTGTTTGTTTGTCGTTATTTTTGCTGACTTTCTTTCTTATTTCTTCTCTTCCCTTTCCATTCCTTTCTCTTTTTTCACTCTCTCTCTCTCTCTCTCTCCCTCGCTCTCATTCGTTTCCCTTCCCTTTTCTTTTCTTTCTCATTCCTTCTCTTTCTCTCTCTCCCTCTCTCCTTCATTCCTTTCCCTTCCCTTTTTTTCCTTTCCTTTCTCTCTCTCTCTCTCTCTCATTCCTTTCCCTTCCCTTTTCTTTCCTTTCCTTTCTCTCTCTCTCTCATTCCTTTCCCTTCCCTTTTCTTTCCTTTCCTTTCTATTTCCTTCCCTTCCTCTCTCTCTCTCTCTCCCTCTTTCCCTTCCCTTTCCTTTCCTTCCTTCCTTTCTCTCTCTCTCTCTCTCTCTCTCTCTCTCTCTCTCATTCCTTTTCATTCCTTTCCCTTCCCTCTTCTTTCCTTTCCTATCTCTTCCCTTCCCTCTCTCTCTCTCTCCCTCCCTCTTTCCCTTCCCTTTCCTTTCCTTTCTCATTCCTTCTCTCTCTCTCTCTCTTATTCAACTCTACCTACGTCACTCACTCTCTCACTCTCTTTAATCCTTGCTCACTTTCTCCTTGACTTACGCCCACTCTCTCTCGTCAATCACAGAGTATTCATGAGAGAGAGAGAGAGAGAGAGAGAGAAAGATAGTGACTGTGTGTGTGTGTGTGTGTGTGTGTGTGTGTGTGTGTGTGTGTGTGTGTGTGTGTGTGTGTGTGTGTGTGTGTGTGTGACAATTCGATAAAAGTAGATATATACACAAACACTATACAGAATAAGATAGATAGACGATAGACAGAATGATAGATAGGAAAATAGACGCAGATTGATAGATAAATACACGCAGATAGATAGACAGATAGAAAAATAGATACAGGGAGGAAGAGAGGGTGAAACGGAGGGAAAAGGGAGAAAGGAAGATAGATTGACGGTGAGAGATAAATGGAGTGAGTCCTCTCTCTCTCACTCTCTCTCTCTCTCTCTCTATCTATCTCACACACACACACACACACACACACACACACACACACACAAGCACCCTTTCACCAACATCGTATCTCTCTCTCTCTCTCTCTCTCTCTCTATCTCACACACACACACACACACACACACACACAAGCACCCTTTCACCTACATCGTCTCTCTCTCTCTCTCTCTCTGGATAACAACGGTGATGATGATGATGATGATGATGATGATGATGATGATGATAATAATGACAATGATAAAGATGATGATGATAATTGCAATGATGATGATGATGACGAAATAATAATAATAATAATAATAAAACTAATTACAATAACGAAATCTAAGCAATATTCACCGATTAATCTCTCTCTCTCTCTCTCTCTCTCTCTCTCTCTCTCTCTCTCTCTCTCAATAATTTTTCCCAAACTCATAATTGATAAAAAAATAAATAAATTGAAGTGTCCCGGCAATTATAATTTATCAATGTCCTTGTTAATTGAGTGGAAGAGATTGCCTGAAGTGAAGCATTTTTTTTTTACCTTTTTATAATTAGCAAAAAAATATATATATAAATAAAAATAAAAAATCAGGTGTCTAAAATTTTTTCTATCTATCTATCTATGTGTTTGTCTATTTATCTATCTATCTATCTATCTATCGATCTATTTATCTATATTTACCTGCCTACCTACCCATAATTGTCTACCTCTATCTGTTTACCTATCTATCTATTTCTCTATCTATCTGTCTATCTCTATATCTACCTCCCTTCCTCCCTATATCTATCTGTCTGTCTGTCTATCTATCTATCTATTATTCCTCTGTAATCCTCCTCCTCATCATCACCACCACCACCACCACCATCATCATCACCACCACCACCACCATCATCATCATCACCACCACCACCACCATCATCATCATCACCACCACCACCACCACCATCATCATCATCACCATCATCATCACTTGTAAGAGCACGAAGAGGAGAAGGAGGAAGAGGAAGAAGAGGAGGAAAAAAAGGAGGAAAGAGAGCAAAGGTGTAGCCAGAGAGGTA
>NC_136987.1:505000-507500 GCF_032717465.1 Coenobita brevimanus
AAGTGAGCAAGGAAGAAACGAGAATGAGACAAGGAAGAGGAAAACAAAAAGATGAAGAAAGGAGAAAAACAGGATGACCGAAAAGACAGACGGAAGATGAAAGAAAGTAAAAAATGAGAGAGAGAGAGAGAGAGAGAGAGAGAGAGAGAGAGAGAGAGATCCATCTACTTATCTTTAAATTCCTCTGGTTCCTGTGTTAACCCGTACTCCTCCTTCTTGTCTGTCTCTCTCTCTCTCTCACACACACACACACACACACACACACACACACACACACACACACAAAATCCCCCATCACTCTCTTCCCGTCCACTACCTTTTTGTCTGTCTGGCTCCCTCTCCCTCTCTCTCTCTCTCTCTCTCTCTCTCACACACACACACTAAATCCGTCCATCCCTCTCTTGAAGATGCTCACCCCCTTTTTGGCTAATTGTATGAAGGCGACGAAGAGGACAGCTAAGGAGTTGCACCGAGTTCTAGCAGACCTGTATGCATTTTTCCTGGAGGAGGAGGAGGAAAAGGAAGGACTGAAGAGCAGGAGGAAGAGAAAAATGTAGAGGAGCAAAGGAAGGACTGAAGAGCAGGAGCAGGGAAGGAGGGAAGTGAAGGAGGAGGAAGGATGGAGAAAGGAGGAGGAGGAGGAGGAAAGGAAGAGTTGGGAAGTAATAACGATAAGAAGCAGAGTGAATGGGAGGGAGAGGAAAAGGGGCATAAGGGGGGAGAGAGAGAGAGAGAGAGAGAGAGAGAATCAAGTTACCTGGCACTTAAGGTGAGTATATGGGCAGGCATAAGTGGCTGAATTTATTTATATATATCCGGACATACACAATACACTCGTCCCACATACCACCACTTGGGCACGCATACCGGATCTCTCTCTCTCTCTCTCTCTCTCTCTCTCTCTCTCTCTCTCTCTCTCTCTCTCTCTCTCTCTCTCTCTCAGACGTGTATAAGTGAGTGATGTTTGAAAACGTGATGAATTATGAATAAATCAGAGAGAGAGAGAGAGAGAGAGAGAGAGAGAGAATGGTGTGTGATTGTGAATGATGGAGTGAGTGAATGGGGGTGGTGTTTGAATGAGAGGATAAAGTGAGTGAGTGAATGAGTGAGTGAGAGCGAGTGAGTGAGTGACCAGATATAAAAAGTCGTGTGTGTGTGTGTGTGTGTGTGTGTGCAAAGGAGGTAAAGTTATACTGTCTGAGAGAGAAAGTATTTGTTTGTGTCTGTGTTTGTGTGGAGAGAAAGAGAGAGAGCAGGAGGGGAAGGAGAGGACTGAGAAGATGAGTGAATGAGTGGAAGATATCTCTCTCTCTGTCTGTCTGTCTGTCTCTCTCTCTCTCAGACACACACAAACATTCCACATTTTTTCGTGTGTCTGTGTAATACTTAATTTTTCTTGTACGACTGTGTATGCATCATCGTTATCATCATCATCATCATCACCACCACCACCACCTACACCATAATCATCTCACACACTCGTCACCATCGTCACCACCACCATCTCATACACTCATCCCAGTTTTTCATCACCACCACCTCATCACCACCATCATCATCTCCCACACTCATCCCAGTTTTTCACCACCACCACCACCACCACCATCATCATCTCCCACACTCATCCCAGTTTTTCACCACCACCACCACCACCACAAATATTCTCCTTTGATGGGAGTACCAAGAGGGTCATCACCACATCACCAACTCACCCAACCATGCATCATTAAGCGAACTCTTTTTAATCTATCAGTCTATCGCATCCATTTGAAGTCTATCCGATCGATTTAGAAGTGCAGGGGGGGAGGGGGGATAGACTCAGAGTAGGATAGAGGGTTGGTCGGGGAGGCCTTCACGTGGTGGCACTGATATAACCCCGGCGACCCCACTGCCTGGTTATACACACACGTCCCTCAACTCCCTCCCTATCCCCCGAAAGGACGACGGTGGAGAAGGGGTAACTTTAAGCCTGCACTCCACGGGGTTCACACATCATCAATAACATCATCACCAACATCATCATCATCATCACCATCATCATCATCATCATCATCAACAGTACTGGATATTATAAAAAAACAGAATAAATTGGTTTACCCAGTTATTGAAAGTTCTGTTACTGTCAATTTAGTCTGTCTTTTTCTATCTGTCTGTCTATATGTCTGTCTGTCTATCTGTCTGCCTTTCAATATAACTCTCTGTCTGTCTGTCTGTTTGCCTGTCTTTCTATCTATCTGTCTGCCAGTCTATCTATCTGTCTCTGTTTGCCTGCCTATCTATCTGTCTGTCTATCTATCTATATGTGTCTGTCTTTCTATCTGTCTATCTGTCTCTGTTTACCTGTCTATCTATCTGTCTGTCTATCTATCTATATGTGTCTGTCTTTCCGTGTGTCTGCCTGTCTCTCTATCTGTCTGTCTGTCTTTCTATCTATCTATCTGTCTATCTCTATTAGTCCATATCAAGTCCTCAGCTACACCGAACCTTTTCCTCATGGGGA
>NC_136987.1:517500-542500 GCF_032717465.1 Coenobita brevimanus
ACTCCCCTCTCCCCAACATCCCTCAGTCCACCCCTCCTCTATCGTCCCCTACCCATCCCTCACCCCTCTCCCCACCTCCAATTAACCTTGTCTTCAGGTAAATTCTTTAATAGTGTCTCTGAAGTCTTGCTTATGAGAGAGAGAGAGAGAAAGAGAGAGAGAGAGAGAGAGACACACACACACACAGACAGACAGACAGACAGACAGACAGACAGACACACACACACACACACTCATCATATATCCTACGGATAATTGCATGTCTGTCCATATCTATCTATCAATCTATCTATCCAACCTACCTATCTATCAACCTATTTATCCATCCTACCATCAATCTATCTATCTACCTTTCTATCTATCTCTTATCTTTATTCAACGTATCATCCTCGCAGTCCACCTCTTCCCCGCCTCGCTCCTGTATTGTGTACGAACAAAGGCACACTGTAATGGATGTGTGTGTGTGTGTGTGTGTGTGTGTGTGTGTGTGTGTGTGTGTGTCTCTCTCTCCCAACCTCACAATTGATCTCTATATAGACTAGGCACAACTAGCTGCCAGTCTCTCTCTCTCTCTCTCTCTCTCTCTCTCTCTCACTTAACAGGAGAGAATGAGAAAGTAAGAGAATCGAGGGATAATGGGTAGTGAGCGTAGAATTTTGGAAAGTGAGATGATGGAGGGAAACGAGAAACAGAAAAATGAGAGAAAAAAAAAACGATACCTTTTTTCCTGACTGTACAGAAACCAAAAAATCCCAAAAATAAAAAAAAAATAAAAAAATAAAAAAAAAATAAATCCATAAATATATATACTTTTTCTTCAGACTGTAAAAAAAAAAAAAAAAAAAAAAAAAAAAAAATTGAAAAATATATATATACTTTTTTTCCTGACTGTACAAACCCAAAAAATGATAAGAACCGAAATTGGAAAAAATTATACATACATACATACACTTTTTTATGCATGGAGAGAGAGAGAGAGAGAGAGAGAGAGAGAGAGAGAGAAAGCTTACTCAATTGTCTCCTCAAGGTGCTCCCCCCACACACATCTATCTATCTATCTATCTATCTACCTACCTATCTATCTATAAGTCTATCTATTTTTTTTATCAAGGCTCTGGGGATGACCGTCACTCATCTCTGTGGACCTACCTATTTATCTATCCACTACCCGATAGATAACACGACCATATCTATCCGTTACCCGACAGATAATATCATATCTATCCATTACCCGATAGATAACACGACCATATCTATCCACTACCCGATAGATAACAAGACCATATCTATCCACTACCCGATAGATAAAACGACCATATCTATCCATTACCCGATAGATAAAACGACCATATCTATCTATTACCCGATAGATACAACGACCATATCTATCCATTACCCGATAGATACAAAGCCCATATCTATCCATTACCCGATAGATACAACGACCATATCTATCCATTACCCGATAGATACAACGACCATATCTATCCACTACCCGATAGATAACACGACCATATCTATCCATTACCCGATAGATAAACACCACCATATCTATCCACTACCCGATAGATACAACGACCATATCCATCCATTACCCGATAGATAGACACCATATCTATCCACTAGCCGAAAGATAACAATAGATAAATAAAAATGTATACACTACGCTGCCACTGAAGGAAAAAATATTACACACACACACACACACACACACACACACACACACACACACACAAATACGTACATACACCCACTTAGAGTACACAGAAGCTCATTATGAAGCCATTAACATTCATTACATGTACTTAGCAGGGAGAAAGGGAGAGGGGGAAAAATGACATGCAGGGAGATGAAGAGGAGGAGGAGAGGGAGAAAGGGAGGAGGAGGAGGAAGGGGTGAGGAGAGGATGAGAAGAAAGAGGAGGAAGGGGTGAGGAAGAGAAGAATGAGGAGAGGAAATTAGAGAGGAGGAAAGGAAAAAAGGGGAGGGGAAAGGAGAGAGGTGAAGAAGAGGGAGGGGGGAGAGGAAAAGAGAAGGGGGGATGAAGAGAGGGAAAGAGGAGGAGAGGATGGGGGAGGGAAAGAGGAAAGGAAAAAGAGAGGAAAGGGGAAAGAAGAGGTAGGGGAAAGGAAGGGAGAGGAAAAGAAGGGAAGGGGAAGAGGGGAAATGGATGCGGGGAGAGACACGGAGACGGAGGAGGAAAGGAAGGGGAAGAGGAGGGGAAATAAAAAGAAAAGAGGAAGGAGGGAGGGAGAGGGAGGGGAAAGATGAGAGGGAGGGGAAAGGTGAGAGGGAGAGAGAGAGGGGAAAGAATGGAGGGAGGGAGAGAGAGAGAGGGGAAAGAATGGAGGGAGGGAAGGAGGAAAGGAGGGAGGGAGATGATTACCTCCAACATGACAGCTAATAAAAGACTATTACGAGTACCTCCTCCCTCTCTCTCTCTCTCTCTCAACAATTTCCAAAATTCTGTATCGCAATTTTTTCCATAATAGCATTAAAACCGCATCAGATGATATGACCAGAAAAAAAAGGTATATAAGAAAAAGTATTAAAAAAAAAAATGAATCAGTATTATTGTCATGAGAATAATTTTATTTTTTTGGTTATTAAAAAAAAAAAACGAGATTTTTCCAGTGAGCTAAAAATTTTCGTGAGAAAATCAATTGTTTTTTTCTTTCTTCTTTCTCTCTCTCTCTCTCTCTCTCTCTCTCTCTCTCTCTCTCTCTCTCTCTTTTTCTACGCAGATTTTCATAGCAAGCTGATGGATTTTTGGAGTGGTTGAAAATTATATATATATATATATATATATATATATATATATATATATATATATATATATATATATATATATATATAGAAAGGCATGTTTGGTTTACTGATGTCTTGTTTAGGTGGTATGATGATAATGATGATGATGATAATAATGATAAAAATAGTAATGGTAATAGTTGTAGTAGTAGTAAGGTAGTAATAATAATAATTGTGGTGGTTGTACTTGTAGTAAGTGTAGTAGCAGTAGCAATAGTAGTAGCAGTAGTAGTGGCAGAAGTAGTAGTAGCAGTAATAACAAATAACAAAAACAACAATAATAATAATAATAATAAAAATAATAATAATAATAATAATAATAACAGTTGTAGTAGTAATAGTAGTATACCCTTTCTCAGGAAACATGAATGAGAGAATTTTACAAAGCCTTTGCCCAAATCGGAACACGAGTGACCGTGTGAAGGATTAAGAGGTCCCCTCGGGATTCTTAACCTTCCTCCTTCCCTCTTCCGTTTTCTTTCCTCTACACACACACACACACACACACACACACACACACACACACACACACACACACACACACACACACACACACACACACACACACACACACACACACACGACGCTTAAATAATAAAACAATGTGTAGCCTCTATTTATCTGTCAGTGTCCTGATATCGGTCCATATGAGGAGGGATGGAGGATGGGAGTGGCCCGGGTCGGAATGTGGGGAGGGGTTGGGAAGCCATGAAAGATGAAGAAAAATTATTTTATTTTATTTTATTGTTTTATTACTATTCGTTATGAAAAAACATAAACTGATTTACAATAATATTACTGATCGAAGGATCAACAGTAATATTTCCTTTATAAATATTCATTATATTTAAAATTAACATTGAAAATACAATCTCTCTCTCTCTCTCTCTCTCTCTCTCTCTCTCTCTTTCTCTCTCTCTCTCTATCACTCGATATTCATGTCTCCCTCATCTAAACCTTCTTCACTGGTGGAATCCCCCTGCCCCCATCCCGTCACTATGAAAAAACATACACACACACACACACACACACACACACACACACACACACACACACACACACACACACACACACACACACACACACACACACGACGCTTAAGTAATAAAACAATGTGAAGCCTCTATTTATCTATCAGTGCCCAGCAGGGGCGCACCAAGGAATTTTCTAAGGGGAGGTCCTCATTTGCCAGTTTCCTGAAGTTTACATATAAGTTTTATAGTTCTAAGTTGTATATATATATATATATATATATATATATATATATTCTGATAGAATGATAGATTTTTTGGTAGGTCGTCAGTTATTTAAAAAAAACGTGTGTGTGTGTGTGTGTGTGTGTGTGTGTGTGTGCAAATGTTGTGTATGTGGGCAAAAAGCTAGGTGAAGAGAGGGGATGGGGATGGATAGGAAGGCAGGAAGGATGATGTTTTGAGTTCAGGGGGGGTGGGTCTGCATGCTAGAGAGAGAGAGAGAGAGAGAGAGAGAGAGGTGAGGAGTGACCACTTGTCCCCTGGGAATGACCAGCCCCCCCCCTCTCTCTCTCTCTCTCTCTCTCTCTCTCTTTCAAGGTTCTGTAGTAGTGAATAATAATGTCAATGCAAAGTATAATTTAACTGTGATATAAGTATTATAAAATAAATAAAACATTGGAATATATAAATTGAGAACAACTCTAAGAAGTCCCTTCGAGACGTCAGCATGTGGAACTGTCATTAATTCCCTGTGGGCCAATTAACGTTCACCTTCATACATGTCTACACCCTTCTGCCACAATATTCGCCATAGATTCCACAATATTTCTCCTCATCTTTACTTTCCAATACAAAGCATACCATTAGTCATGATAATGATTGCACACACACACACACACACACACACACACACACACACACACACACACACACACACACACACACACACACACGAGAGAGAGAGAGAGAGAGAGAGAGAGAGAGAGAGAGAGAGAGAGGGTAGATGGGGGAGGGAGGAGGGAGACAAGAAAGGACGGAAGCAGAGGTTTAGAGAGAGAGTCAGTCAGGAGGTGCTGTGACCTGAGATGCCAACTTACAAATTCTTGATGACAGGCGAATCAAGCTCAAAAAAAAAAAAAAATAATAATAATAAAATAAAATAAAAGGAATAATATGCTATTAAATCTAAATATACAACGAATAACTGGTCCAATATTTTTCGTTTATTTTTAGCGCTTTGTAACTCAAAAAAAAAAAAGTTGCATCCAAAAACAGGAACCAGAGTTCATATTGACCTGTGAGCATAGCGGGTCACTTATACCCATTCATTGATTGTGTGTGTGTGTGTGTGTGTATGTGTGTGTGTGTGTGTGTGTGTGTGTGTGTGTGTGTGTGTGTGTGTGTGTGTGTGTGTGTGTGTGTGTGTGTGTGTGTGTGTGTGTGTGTGTGTGTGTGTGTGTGTGTGTGTGTGTGTGTGTGTGTGTGTGCGTGCGTGCGCGCGTGCGCGCGCGCCTCTTGCCCTCAGGGTTGTCCCTGGCCAGCTTGTATTCCCACAGGTCGTTAAATCAGATGCCTTCGGCCTTTGACAGTGACTTTGGAGTAAAACAGACGATATTCTACATTCGTTTTTCCTGAGACAGACTATAGTAGCAGTAGTAGTAGTAGTAGTAGTAGTAGTAGTAGAAGAAGTAGTGGTGGTGGTGGTGGCGGAGTAGAAGCAGTAATAGTAGCAGAACAACAACAATAATAATAATAATAATAATAATAATAATAATAATAACAATAATAATAATAATAATAATAATAATAATTATAATAAAACCCTCCTACGTACAATCCACCTTCACACCACTCCAAAGAATTATTTTTAAATCCAAAAAAATATATATACAAAGGCAGAATAAGATTTTTTTTTTATATAATAAAAAACGGACTCTGATTCCCAATTCGAAAAAAAATAATAATAAAAATAATAATAAAAAGATAATTGAATATAATTGTATTTATTTTTTTGTGTGTGTGAGAAATGAGATTATCTTTTCATCCTAGTTCCTCCATATTCTCTCTCTCTCTCTCTTCGTATATATCTACTTACCTACTTATCTATCAATCAGTATCTATCTATCTATACCTGGCTGTTATCATTTGCTTCTCCACTCTCTCTCTCTCTCTCTTATCGTCTACCACTTTCCGTCCTATCTTCCTACCCATCCTGTCCTTCCTTCCTACCTACCAACCTACCTACCTACTGACTTACCTACACATTTCCCTTCCCATCTGCCTACCTCCCAACCTACCACATTACCTACCTACATATTCACCCCCTACCTACTTCCCTACCTACCACATTACCTACCTACCTACTTCCCTACCTACCATATTACCTACTTCCCTACCTACCTACCCCAGCATATATCAGGGTTGCATAACACGTTCATCCATCAGCGTATAACGTTAGATACGAGTCATAACGCGGCGGTTAATGTCGGAACACACACACACACACACACACACACACACACACACACACAATCTCTCTCTCTTTCACACACATTCTCTATCCTTCTCCCTTCACACACACACACACACACACAACCTTCTCTCCCCTTTCACACACACACTTTATCCTTCTTCCTTCACACACACACACACACACATTCACTCTCTCTCTCTTCTTCCTTCTCTACTTCTTCCCATCCATCTTAACTTTCTTCCTCCCTCCACTTCCTCTTTTTCCTCTCTAATTCCTCCCTCCTCTTCCTCTCTTCTTACTTCTCTCTCCCTTTTCTCAGTTCCCCTCCCTCTTTTTCTCCCCATCCCACCTCCTCCTCTCCCTCTTTTTCTTCTCTTTCTTCCCCCTCTCTCTATCCCAAGTCCTCTTCCTCTTCCTCCACCTCCTCTTCCTCTTCTCCTCCTTTTTCCTCCCGCTCTCCCTATCCCAAGCCGTCTTCCTCTTCCTCCTCTTTATTGCTCTCTTCGCCTCTCCTCCCTCTTCTCTTTATCACCTTTCCTTAATCCCCTCCCTCATTTACCCGCTTGTATATTGTCGGAGAGAGAGAGAGAGAGAGAGAGAGAGAGAGAGAGAGAGAGAGAGAGAGATCTGTGCAAAAGAAGTACAAAGGAAAGCAAACAGGAACAGACGTACTTGTAATTTCGAGGCTGTGGTATCTGTTTTATGAGAAACACACACACACACACACACACACACACACACACACACACACACACACACACACACACACACACACACACACACACACACACACACACACACACACACACACACACACACACACACACACACCGCAAAATGTACAAATCTACAAAAGGTCATGTCAACTGATGATTCTCTGTCTGTCTGTTGCTCTCTCTCTCTCTCTCTCTCTCTTCGCTGTTTTCCTTACCTTTCCCTCCTCCTCCTCCCCAATTCCCTCAACTCCCTCCCCATTCAGTTATTCTCCCTTTCCTTCTTTCCTCCTCCTCCTCCCTACCTCCCTTCCCCCTCACTTATTTAGTTTTTCTCCCAATTTCCCTTTCTTTCCTCCCCCCTCACTTTCCTTCCTCCTCCCCTCCCCCTCATCTCAGAATCATTCTCTCTCTATTCCCTTCCTTTCCTCCCCACTCTATTTCCTCATCCCTCATTGTTTTTCTCCATCCCCCCTCCTTTACTCCTCCTCCCCACTTTCCCCCATCCTCTCTCCCTCTCCTCTCCCTCCCTCTCTCATCTAAATCGCCATCTCTTTCTGTTTTCCCCCCCCCTCATCATTTTTCTCAATTTCCTCTCCCTTTCTCTTCCCTCCTCTCTCCCCCCTCTTTACCCCTCCCCTCTCCCTCTCCCTCTCCTCCCCCTCCCCCCTCTAAACCCCTCTCAGTTACCCCCTCCCTCATCATCGTTCTCCATTTCCCCTCACTTACGCTTTCTCCCGACTTCCCTCCTCTCTCCCCTCTTTACTCCTCCTCTCCCCCTGCTCTCCCCCTCCCCATCTAAATCCCAGCATTATTCCCTCCCCCTCCAACCCTCTCCCCCTCCCCCCGGCCATTATATACACCGCTACAAATTTCCCAGCAAAGGCGTCTTTACTTTCACATTAAAATAGTGTGTGTTACCTCAAGGGCGCGCACCTGCATTTTCCCATCTCTCTCTCTATCTATCTATCTATTTATCTATCTATTGATCTATCTCTCAATTTCTGCTTTCTCAGTTCTGTCCTTAATTTCTCTCTCTCTCAAATTCTCCTTTTCTCGATTTTGCTCTTTTACAGGTCTCTCTCTCTCTCTCTCTCTCTCTCTCTCTCTCTCTCTCTCTAAGGGGTGAGGGGGCAAGGAAGGGAGATTTATTTCCTACGCAGCATGACAATACTCGCTCGCTCTCTCTCTCTCTCTCTCTCTCACAATTTCTCCTTTCTCAGTTCCACCTCCCTTCCTTTGAGATTCTCCTTACAGTGTCTCCATTCGCCCCTCTCTCTCTCTCTCTCTCTCTCTCTCTCTCTCCTCCTCCTCCTTGCAAACTCTTTTCCTTGAGGTGAACTGCATTGTCTTCTTCGTCTTCACTTCCTCCTACACTCATTACTCTCTTTTTTTTTTTTTCCTCCTGCTCTCTCTCTCTCTCTCTCTCTCTCTCTCTCTCTCTCTCTCTCTCTCAATTCTGTCAATAAAGAGCAAGTCTGTTAATATTATGGCAGGACCAAAAAGAATCTTGAGTTTGCTCTCTCTCTCTCTCTTTCTCTCTATTTGCTCAGGCCTCGTTAGCCAAGTACGAAGACTTGGAGGGATACTGTCGTTCTTCACACCTCCCTCCTCCTTTCCTCCATACATCTCTCTCTCTCTCTCTCTCTCTCTCTCAATATTCCTCCCCACCCCCTTTCTCACTCCCCTCCTTCCTGCCATCTGCCCATTCCCTCCTCCCTTCCATTCACTTCCTTCCCTCCATCTCTTCCACCATCCTCTCTCTCTCTCTCTCTCTCTCTCTCTCTCTCTCTCTCTCTCTCTCTCTCTCTCTCTCTCTCCCATAAAACCTAAAAGCGTATGAAACTAACTTTTAAGGGACGCGGCGTTGGTGTAATGATGGAGGTATCGTGAAGGAAGGAAGGAAGGAAGGAAGGAGGAACAGAGGGGAATTATGAAAAAAAAAATGGAGGAAAAAGGAAGGAAGCTAGGAAGGAAAGATGGAAGGAAACTAGAAAGGAAGGAAGGAAGAAAGGATGCTAGGAAGGAAGGAAGGATGCTGGGAAGGAAAGAAGGAAGAAAGGATGCTAGGAAGGAAGGAAGGATGCTAGGAAGGAAAGATGGAAGGAAGGATGCTGGGAAGGAAAGAAGGAAGGAAGGATGCTAGGATGGAAAGAAGGAAGGAAGGTTGCTAGGATGGAAAGAAGGAAGAAAGGAAGGAAGGAAGGAAACTAGGAAGGAAGGACTGAAGGTAAAGAGGAGGAACTTAAGGAAAGAGGGAGGAAAGAGAGAAAGAGGACGGATGGAAGGAAGGAAGGAAGGAAGAAAGAAGGAAGGATGGAAGCTAGGAAGGAGGGGCAGAAGGAAGAAGGAAAAGGGAAGAAGCAGGAGGAAGGAAGGAAAGAAGAGAAGAAGGATGGAAGCTAGAGAGAGAGAGAGACAGTGAGTGTGTGTGTGTGTGTGTGTGTGTGTGTGTGTGTGTGTGTGTGTGTGTGTGTGTGTGTGTGTGTGTGTGTTTATATTGTTGGAATTTGTCATCATGAAAAACACCTTCGTCATCTCATCCTCTCTCTCTCTCTCTCTCTCTCTCTCTCTCTCTCACACACACACACATACAAACAAATCCTGTCACCCTCTTCAATACCCTATTCTCCTGTCTGTCTGTCTCTCCAACCTGCCACCCTCCCCTTTCCTACCCCTTCCCTCCAATGCTTCCTGTCACCTCCCTTTCTTCCCTCCCTCTCTCCCTCCTTTCTTCTCTCCCTTCCTCCCTCCCTCCCTCCTTAGCTCTCTCTCTCTCTCTCGGGACTTCAAACAGATGTCATCACAGAAACTGACAAATAGGGAGGGAGGGAGTGAGGGAGGGAAGGGAGGGAAAGGTGACGGGGAGGAATAAAGGGAAAGAATAGTATGGAGGGAGGGAGGGAGGCAGAGAGGAAGGGTGAGGGAGGAAGAGGGGAAAGGATGATTGAGAAAGAGAAGGAGGGAGAGAGAGAGGAAGGGAGAGGGAGGTAGGGGGGAAGGATGATGGAGGAAAGGAGGGAGGGAGGGAGGAAAGAGGTAGTAATTAATGTGTGAAATACAATTAGATGGAGAGACAGAAAAGAGGGGGAGGGAGGGAGATGAAAGAGGGAGGGAGAGAGATGAGAGAGGGAGGGAGAGATGAAGGAAAGGATGGGAAGAAAGGGAGAAGGGGAAATATTTACAAAGCAGGGAGAATACAATATACAAAGAAGTAAAACGCAGGAAGGATGGAAGAAATGAAGGCAGAACGAAGGAACAAGGAAAGAAGGAGAGAGGGAGGAAGGAACTGGACGAAGGAAGGAAGGAAGGGAGCAATGAAGGAAGGAAGGAAGGAAGGAAGGAAGGAAGGAGGAAGGAAGGAAGGAAGGAGGAAGGAAGGAGAGAGGGAGGGAGGAATTGGACGAAGGAAGGAAGGAAGGGAGCAATGAAGGAAGGAAGGAGGAAGGAAGGAAGGAAGGGAGGCCATCCAACTCCCACTTCAAAGTCTATCATCCAGACAACAGAATAAAAATAGCCAAAAAAAAAAATACTGAAAATAAAAATATAATAGAAACAGAGTGAAAACCAAAAATCAGAAAAAATAAATATAAAATGAAAATAAAATACAATAAGAAAAAAATAGAATGTCAAAATAGTCATGGAATTGGTGGTGAAAATGTGGTTGTTTTATCCGTAGACTTTTTTCTCCTTCCCCTTCCAATTTTCTCTTCTCTCTCTTCCCTCCTCTCTCCCTTCTTTGATTCTTCCTTCCTCCCTCTCCAACTTCCTTCTCTCTTTTCTCCCTCCCTCTTTTTCTCTCCCTTCTTACATTCATCCTTCCTCCCTCTCCAATTTCTTTCTCTCCCTCCTCCCTTCTTCTCTTCCTTACATTCATCTCTCCTCTACTTCCTCCCCTCCCATTTTTCAATCCACATCTCTCCCTTCGTCCTTCTTCCCTCCCTCCTTGATCTTCCCTCCATGTTTCTCCTCCCTCCTCTCTCCCTTCTTCCTCCTCCTCCTCTTCCATCTCTCTCTTCTCAATTATTGTTCCCTTTCTCACTCTCTCTACCCTTCCACCCCTCCTTCACACCTTTTCGTCTCTCTCTCTCTCTTCCGTCCCTTCCTATTCCCCATACCCTCTCTCCCCTCTCAGCTCTCTCTCTCTCTCTCTCTCTCTCTCTCTCTCACTCTCTCTCCCTACCTTTATTGCAACGGTAAATCTGTGTAACTTTTAGCCTTCCTTTGCATGCAACATCCTCGCAATCCACGGCCACTCTCTCTCTCTTCCCCCGTGTGTGTGTGTGTGTGTGTGTGTGTGTGTGTGTGTGTGTGTGTGTGTGTGTGTGTGTGTGTGTGTGTGTGTGTGTGTCCTTCCTTCCCACATTCCCCTTTCATTTTATCATCCCTCCCTCCATCCACAACCTCTCCCCCCCTCCCCCCCCCCTCTCTCTCTCTCTCTCTCTCTCTCCATCCCATTCATTCAAGTCTCTCTTCATCCATTCTACCTTTGCTTTTGTCTTCACCCTCCTTCTCCCCACCCTCTCCCCAATCCCCAGCCCTCCCCCTCCCCTCCCCACACATAATCGACCACCCACACCCCTGCAAGGTGGGGGTGGATATCAGTTGCAATGTGGGTGGGGAGGGGAGGGGAGGAGGAAGAGAAGGAGGGGAGAGGAGGAAGAGAGGGAGGGGAGGAGAGGAGGAAGAGAGGGAGGGGAGAGGAGGAAGAGAGGGAGGGGAGAGGAGGAAGAGAGGGAGGGGAGAGGAGGAAGAGAGAGAGGGGAGAGGAGGAAGAGAGGGAGGGGAGAGGAGGAAGAGAGGGAGGGGAGAAGAGGAGGAAGAGAGGGAGGGGAGAGGAGGAAGAGAGGGAGGGGAGAAGAGGAGGAAGTGAGGGAGGGGAGAGGGGGAAGAGAGAGAGGGAGGATGAGGAAGAGAGGAAGGGGAGAGGAGGAAGAGAGAGGGGAAAGAGAGAGAGGGAGGAGGAGGAAGAGAGAGAGGGAGGAGGAGGAAGAGAGGAAGGGGAGAGGAGGAAGAGAGGAAGGGGAGAGGAGGAAGAGAGGGAAGAAGCAGGTAGGAGGGGGGAGGGGAGAGGGGTGAAGAGGGAGGGGGAGAAAGAGGGAGAGGGGTGAAGAGGGAGGGGGAGAAAGAGGGAGAGGAAGAGGGGTAGGAAAAAAAGAATATAGGAAGAGTGGAAGGATGGGAGAAGAAGATGGTAAGGTGGGGGAGAGAAGGGGGGAGAGGAGGAAGGGGTGAGGGGAGAAGAGGAGGAGGAAGAGAGGGAGGGGAGGCGAGGAGAAAAAGAGAGAAAGGGGAGAAGTGGAGGAAGAAGAGAAGGAAGGGAGAAATGGAGAGAGAGAAAGGGGAGTAGAGGAGGAAGGGGGGAAGGGAAGGCAGGAAGGAGAGGAGAATGGTATGTGAGAAAGTAATGATAGATGAAGGGGGAGGGGGGAAAAGGATAGATAGATAGATAGATAGATAGACACAGATAGATAGATAAATTAACAAGGAAATAAACACACACAAACATACACAGAGACAGTAGGAACTCGTGTGTGTGTGTGTGTGTGTGTGTGTGTGTGTGTGTGTGTGTGTGTGTGTGTGTGTGGTCAAAGGGATCAAAGGGAAGAATATCAAGTTTTTAAAGCAAAAAAAGAATAAAGGTTTAATACAAAGGTGAATGAATAAGACGGGAGGGAGGGAGGGAGGGAAGGAGGGAGAAAAGGAGGGAGGGAGGGAAGGAAGGAAGGAGGCTAGGAGAAGACAGTGAAGATGAAAAAGGTAAGGAGGGAGGGAAAGAGGGAAGGATGGATGGAATGAAGGAAGGAGGGAGGGAAGAATGGATGGAAGGAGGGAGGGAAGGAAGGAGGGAAAGAAAGAAGAGAAGGAGGGAGGGAGGGCGAGAAGACACAACAAAGGAAGAAGGAGGAAAGAAGGGAAGGAGCGGAGAGGAAGGGAAGGAGGGAGAGAGAAAAGTGGGAAAGAAAAGGGATGATAAAGGAAAGAAGGAAGGGAACTATGAGAGAGAGAGAGAGAGAGAGAGAGAGAGAGGGGGGGGGGGGAACAGGCGGGCGGATATACAGGATTGAGTTACCATTCATGGATCCCTTGTCTACTGCCACAACTACCACCACATCTACCACCACCACCACCACAACTACCACACTCACCTACCACAATTTTCACCTAACCAGTTCATTCTTCTATCTATCTATCTATCTATCTTCCCATGTACCTATCAACACATTTATCTGTCTGTCTGCTCCCCTCCTCCTCTCTCTCTCTCACACACACACACACACACACACAGCACACTACACTCACACACACACACACACACACACACACACACACACACACACAGCACACCACACTCAATCTTTCACTCTTTAGTTTCTCTCTCTCTCTCTCTCCATTCTCCCACGCCTCCCCCTCCCCTTAATCCCTCCCCTCCCTCCCTCCCTCCCCCGGAAAAGGGATATAAGAGATTGTGAAAGAGAAACTGATAGTGATAATCAAGGAAAGAAAGAGGGGAGGGGAGGGGAGGGGAGGGGGAGGGACAGGAAAGGATGAGGGGGAGGGAAAGGGGGATGGGTAAGGAAAGAATGAGGGGGAGGGAGAGGATAAGAAGGAGGGAAAAGGATGAGGGGGAGGGAAAGGGGGAGGGGGAGGAAAAGGGGGAGGGGGAGGGGAAGGTGAGGGGAAGGGAAAGGATGAGGGTGAGGGGAAAGAGGGAAGGGGGAAAGAGGGAAGGGGGGAGGAGGGAAAGGGGGAGGGAGGGAGACGAAGTGGGAAAGAGAGAGAGGGGAGAGGAGGAGATATAAATGGAGGGAAGGAGGGAGGGGAAGAGGGAACGGGGACAAGGGAGAAGTAGGGAAAAGGAAAAGGAAGGGAAAGAGGGAAGAGGGAGAAGGGGGGGAGAAGAAAAGGGGGGAGAGAGATCAAATATCAGGTGATGTTGAATAGGGGGAGACTAAAGAAGTTATGGAGAGAGAGAGAGAGAGAGAGAGAGAGAGAGAGAGAGAGAGAGAGAGAGAGAATAATAATAACGTGAATGCTCAGTGTGTGTGTGTGTGTGTGTGTGTGTGTGTGTGTGTGTGTGTGTGTGTGTGTGTGTGTGTGTGTGTGTGTACAAAATTAGGCCGTTCTTAGTACACATGTGCGCTAATATACCTGTGTGTAGGCATGTTTCTGTATGTGTACCAATTCATGTATGTGCGTATCCATGTGTGTACGTATCCATGTGCGTACGTATCCAAGTATGTACGTATCCATGTATGTACGTATCCATGTATGTGCGTATCCATGTGTGTAGGTATCCATGTATGTACGTATCCATGTATGTACGTATCCATATATATACGTATCCATGTATGTACGTATCCATGTATGTACGTATCCATGTGTGTATGTATCCATGTGTGTACGTATCCATGTATGTACGTATTCATGTATGTGCGTATCCATATATGTACGTATCCATGTGTGTTGGTATCCATGTGTGTATGTATGTATCCATGTGTGTACGTTTTCATGTGCGTGTGTGCGTATAATGAGCGGGAGGGAGGCTATCAAGTTAACCCTTAGTGTGTCTTTTGCCTTGGATCTTAAAAATACGCTGGGGAGGGGAAGGGGAGGGGAAGAAGGAAAGAGGCGACGGCCGGGTAGGGTACGGTAGTTTAGGGGAGGGGAAGGGAGGGGACAGGAGGGGAGGGGAAGAAGGAGAGAGGCGAAGGAAGGGTAGAGGAAGGAAGGAAGGATAGAGAAGGGAAGACAAAGGGGGGAGGAAGAGGGAAAAAGGGCAGAGAGAAGGAGGGAAGGAAGGAGGAGATCCGGGAAGAATGAAGGAAAGGGAAGGAAAGAGATGGAGAGGGGAAAAAGATGAAGGAAAGAAATGAAGGTGAAGGAAGGGAAGGAAAAACGAACAGGAAAAGAAAAACAAAAAGCAAGAAAAAGGAAAAAAATACGAAGAGGGAAAACGCAACCAAAGAAATATTACTCGGGTAAGGAAACTCCCTAACACCTCCTCCTTAGCGATTTAGTTTCGGATATGGCTGGTCAATCTCCTTTTGTGTGTTACTTATGCGGAGTACGGCGATACGGGAAGGATTTATGCAGGACAGGAAAAATAAGCAAAATAAATCGCTTAGGAAAAGGTGTTAGGGAGCTTCCTTTAACGACGAGAATGTAGGCTAACTTATAAGCAAAATATAAGGAGGGAAGGTGAATAAATAAATAATAATAATAATAATAATAATAACATTAGAAGTAGTAGTAATAACATTAGTAGTAGCAGTTGTAGTAGTAGTAGTAGTAGTAGTAGTAGTAGTAATAATAATAATAATAATAATAATAATAATAATAATAAAATGGACAGTAATAATATACTTTAAAAATTTCCAACTCTAGCTGAGAGAGAGAGAGAGAGAGAGAGAGAGAGAGAGAGAGAGAGAGAGAGAGAGGTCAAAGAAAGACATACTAACAACAATCCAGTATTATTTCCACCTCACAATGAAGAGAATCGCCCTTTCATCTCTAAGAGGAGGGGAGGGGGGGTTCTCCTTCCCTCCCCTCCCCTCTCCCTTCCTCGCTCTCTCTCTCCTCTCCTTCCTTGTCCCTCCCCTCTCCCCTTTCCTCTTCCCTTCTCGTACCTCCCTCTCCCTGTCCTCTCTTCCTCCCTCCCTCCCTCCTACTGTTTTCCTACCTCCTTCCTCCTCCCCCCCTCCATCTCTCTCTCTCTCTCTCTCACTTCCTATAATCACTACCCTCATTTCCTTCTCATTCCTAATCAATTTTCTGTCTCTTCATTTTCCTTCCTCTCCTTCATTAATTTTCCTCCTCCTTGTTTTTCCTCTTTCCTTCCTTTCCTCCTCCGTAGTGAAGGACATTTATTTATCTATCTATTTATCTACTTTTTATTGACTGATTCCCTGCAGTCGATTTTTTCAACATAAAAAAAAATCGCAGGAAAAAAAGATTACTATTTTCCTGTATGTCTTATTCGTTCTAATAAGTGTGTGTGTGTGTGTGTGTGTGTGTGTGTGTGTGTGTGTGTGTGTGTGTGTGTGTGTGTGTGTGTGTGTGTGTGTGTGTGTGTGTGTGTGTGTGTGTGTGTGTGTGTGTGTGTGTGTTCTTCCCTCCCTCCCTCCCTCTCTCTCTCTCTCTCTCTCTCTCTCCCCTGTTACTCCCCAGCCTCTCCTTATCCTCATTCATCTCTTTTCTCCCAAACATTATCTATCACTCTCTCCCTCTCTCTCTCTGATCTTTGCTGTCTCTCTCCTCTTCCTATCATTAATCTCTCTCTCTCTCTCTCTCTCTCTAATACCCTCCATCTGCTTTCTTTTCTCCCTTTCGTTCATCCATCTCTCTCCCTTCATTCTTTAATCTCCCTTCCTTCCACCCTCCTCATCTGTTCCTACTTCCCACTCCTTCACTGTCATGCTCTCTCTCTCTCTCTACTCCTTTCATCTTAACCTGGCCCAGATTTTCGTCCTTTTGCAGCTTATTTCACGTAGCTCAGTGGCAGAGAAAGACAATACTACGGGTCTACATCCTCACCATAGCACTTCTTCGTGACTAGCATCATATTCCAGTGTTAATCTATAGCTGTATTCAAGATGGAGAGATGGCAATTGTAGACCAAGTTAAAGATACATTGTCTAAGAGGGTATGTCATGATGCTAGTCACGAAGAAGTGCTATAGAAAGAATGTAGAGCCGTAACAATAGATTAACAGGATTACCACGCTAGTCACGAAGAAGTGCTAAGGAAAGGAAGAAGAGCCGTTAACAACATATTAATGACAGAATACGATGCTGGTCACGAAGAAGTGCTGTGAAATGGATGTAGAGAAATAGCGCGGGGAGAGAAAATAAAACATATAGATTAACGACAAATTACGATGATAGTCACGAAGAAGTGCTATGGAAAAGATGGAGAGCAAGGGAGAGGGGAGAGAGAACAATACATTATCCAGGAAAAAAATATATAAGACTTAATCCTTGAACAAATACCATCATCAACACTCTCTCTCTCTCTCTCTCTCTCTCACACACACACACACACACACACGCACACACAATCTCTCTCTCTCTCTCTCACACACACACACCTCTTCCCCTGTCTTCCTTCCCATTCCCTCTCCACCCTTCCCTTCTCCCCCCATCCCTCACTCTTTTAATTCTCTCTCTCTCTCCATCTTTCCCTTCTTCCCTCACCTCACTCCTGAAATTCCTCTCTCTCTCTCTCTCCTTCTCTCTCCCCTCATCCTGTCGCCACTCTTTTCTCGTGTTAATGCATTGTTCAGCGGGTCTCAACTCCCCTCTCTTCCCTCACCACCTCTTTTCTCACCTCTCCCCTCTTCCGTCTCTCTCTCTCTCTCTCTCTCTCTCTCTCAAGCACTCCTACCCACCCACCCACCTCTCTCTTTCTACTCTTCTCCCCACTTCACATGTTCCTTTATCCTCTCTCTCTCTCTCTCTCTCCCCACCTGTATTCCTACCTCCCCTCTCTCTCTGTCTACCATTTCCCTCCCTCACCTCTTCTCTAATCCTCTCTCTCTCTCTCTCTCTCTCTCTCTAACTTATGGTGGCTTAGTGGTCTTTGTCCTGGACCAAGGGAGGGAGGGGAGGGGGGGGAGAGAAAGAGGGGAGGGAGGGAGGGGAGGAGGATTCTAGGGAGAGATATGTGAGGCAGGAAGGAAGGAAGGGGAAGGCAAGGGGAGGTATCGAAGGAAAGAAGGAAGGACTGGAGAGAGGGAGAAGGGAGGAAAAGGAAGAGAGAGGTAAGTGAGGAAGGAGGGATGAAGGAGGGAAGGAAGGGAAGGAGGGAAGGAAGGGAAGGAGCGGCAGGGAGGGAAGGAAGGAGGAAGGATGGTAGGAAACAAGAGTGGGTGAGCGAGGGAGGGAGGATTGAAGGACGGGGAAGAAAGATACCAGGAAGGAAGGAAGGAGGGAAGGAGGAAAGGAAGGAGGGAATGATGGAATGAATAAATGAAGGAAGGAAGGAGGCAAGGAAAGACGGAAGGGGAAGAAAGATAGGAAGAAGGAAGAAAGGAAACAGGAAAGGAAGAGGAAGAAGGTAAGGCAAGAGGGAATGAATGGATGGAATGAAGAAAGGAAAGAGGCAAGGAAAGACGGAAGGAGAAAAAAGAAGGGAAGGAAAAAACGAAGGAGGAAAGGGAAGGGGAAGAAGGAAGGAAGGAAGGGAAGTGGGGGAGGAAGGGAGGGGAGATGATATAGAAGGCTGTTGGGGAGAATATGAAGTAGGTAGGGAAAGTGGGGAGATTATAAGTTAGTGTCCAATGGGCTATAAGAGGGAAGGAAGGAAGGAAGGAGGGAAGGAAGGAAGGAAGGAGGGAAGGAAGGAAGGAAGAAAGGAAGCAATTAAGGAAGGTAGGCAAGTAGGTAGGCAGGTCAGAAGGAAGTAAGGAAGGAAGGAAGGAGAGAGGGAGGAGGGGGAGGGAAGGAAGAGAGGAAGCAATGAAGGAAGGTAGGTACGTAGGTAGGCAGGTAAGAAAGAAAGGAAGGAAGAAAGAAGGAAAGAAGGAAGAATGAGTTGGAGAGAGGGATGATGGAAGGGTTGGGGAGAGGAATGAAGGAAGCAAGGAGACGAAGAGGAAAGGGAGGGAGGGAAAGAAGTGGGAAGGAGTGAAAGGGAGAGAGGGAGGGAGGGAAGGAGGGATGTGGTAGGGAATATGAAGTAGGGAAGGAAGATGAGCAGATAATAGCCATCTTACCTTTATGAGTTATGGAAGGAAGGAAGGAAGGAAGGAAGGAGGGAGAGGAGGACAAAAGCATGGAGGGAAGAGAAGGGTTGGGATGAATGCAGAGAGAGAGAGAGAGAGAGAGAGAGGGGGGGGGACGTAAATTTTTGTGCAAGCTTATCATTCTGTCACCGTGTGTGTGTGTGTGTGTGTGTGTGTGTGTGTGTGTGTGTGTGTGTAAAATGCGTGTGTACACCTGTAATTAGTCTTTGTGCTGAATTCCGGCCAGGTAAAAACACCACAAACAATTATATTCATGTCTCTCTCTCTCTCTCTCTCTCTCACACACACACACACACACACACACACACACACACACACACACACACACACACACACACACACACCAAGCCAGCCACAAAAGCAAATCCAAAGCCAGAGGTAAGGGTGATTATGGAAGCTCCCTAACACCTTTTCCTAGGCGATTTATTTTGCTTATTACACCTAACTGTCCTCTTCTTTGTTACATAAATCCTTCCAGCATCGCCATACCCTGCATCAATAACGTACAAAAGAATATTAACCAGCCATATCCGAAAATAAATCGCTAACGAAGAGGTGTTAAGAGGCTCTACAATTTTCTTAATGAGAAAGAGAGAGAGAGAGAGAGAGACTGTGTAGGTGTAAACTTTTTGTGTGTACATTAGCTTACGGCAATTGTTACGTGTGTGTGTGTGTGTGTGTGTGTGTGTGTGTGTGTGTGTGTGTTTTAACCGTGTACAGTGTTAATCCAGGAACTTAGCGGATTAGGCTTAGCTGCAGGTGTGATGATGATGATGATGATGATTGATGATGATGATGACAATGACGATGGTGGTGATAATCTGTTGTTGTTGTTGTTGTTGATGATGATGACTGACAACCTTCATACACATAAACACAAGAAACACACACACACACACACACACACACACACACACACACATCCCCCAAGTCACACACAACACCAACCCACATACACACAAACACAAGTAAGAATTTAACACACACACACACACACACACACACACACACACACACACACACACACACACACACACACACAGTATCCCCACCCACCCATACCCACACAAAATCCCCCACCCACCCACACACACTCCCCCCCAAAAAAAAATAGAGAGAGAGAGAGAGAGAGAGAGAGAGAGAGAGGGAGGGAGAGGCAAAAAGTTTAGCAAGAACTGGACCACAACTTTTATTATAAGCATTATCATTACCACGCCCTGCCTGTGTCGTTGATGAGGAGGGAGGGAGGGAGGGGGAGGGAGAAGGGAGGAGAGAGAGGAAGGGGGAGAGGGGGAGAAGGGAGAGAGAGAGAGAGGGAGGGGGAGAGGGAGGGAGGGGGAGAAAGATAGATACGCAGGTGTATAGGGAAATACTGAGTAGAAAGGTAAGTAGGTAGGTTGGTAGGCAGGCTGATGAGGGAGCGAGGGAGGGAGAGAAAGGGGGGAGGATGGAACGGGGGAGGGGATGCAGTAGTAATAGTAGTAGTAGTAGTATCATTATCATTATTATCATCATTAATATTATCATCATCATCATCATCATCAATCCCTCGACAACATAAAAACTTTAAAAAAAAAATCCCACGCGCCATTGATATCTTTTCTCTGAGTAATCGCATTAAACCATTACGTCCTATACTTCCTATCCTTGACAACTCTGCTTCCTGTAAGTGGCATCATTTTCCTGAGTGGGATTAAGATGGGGAGGGGAGGGGAAAAGGGGAAGGAGGGGAGGAGAGGAGAAGGGGTGAAAGGATGATGATGATGATGATGATGATGATGATGATGATGATGATACGGAGGAGGAGGAGGACGAGGTGAGAAGGGGAGAGAGAAGGAGAGGAGAGGAGGAGGAGGAGGAGGATTTGGATGATGATGATGCAGAGGAGGAGGAGGAGGAGGATTTGGATGATGATGATGCAGAGGAGGAGGAGGAGGAGGGTAGGGAAGTAGGGATGGAGATAAGACGGGGATGGAAGAGGAGAGGATCATGAGGAAAGGGGAGGAGGGAGAGGAAGGGGAGGGAAAGAAAGAAAGAAGGCGGGGGGGGGGGAGAAAGGTAGGTAATGAAGGGGGAAGGGAAGCGAGTGGGGAAAGGGAAGAGAGGAATGGAGGGAGGAGAGACGAGAAGGGGGAGGGGAGGAAGAGGGAGAAGGAAGGGGAGAAAAGGAAAGAGAGGAGGACAGAAACAGACGGGGGCACAGAGGGGGGGAGGAAGAACGAAGAAAGAAGAGACAGACAAGGTGGAGGGAGGGAGGGAGGGGGAGGGAGGAGGGGAGTGGGGAAGAAAAGAAGAAGAAGAATTTAGTTTGAAGAATTTGCATGGAACATAAAAGGCGTCCTGCTCTCGTCTCTCGCCTTTCAAGTCTTTGCAACTTCTCCGTGCCGACTTAGGAGGGGGAGGGGAGGGGGAGGGGGGAGGGGGGGTTACACGGGGGTGGAAAGGTAATAAATGGGGGTGAATCGGGGTGAGAGAGGGTGGGGAGCGTTGGGGGACGGGGTTGATAAGGGGAAGGGGAGAGAGAGAGAGAGAGAGAGAGAGTAATATGATAAGGATAGGGGGATAAGGAGTTTTGGTATCAGAGGCGTGGGAAGATAGGGGGAGGGGAAGAGGAGGAAGAGGGAAGGGGAGAAAAAGGAGGGAGAGAAGATGGGAAGGGGAGAAGAAAGAGGGAGAGGAAGAAAGGGAATGGGTTAAACTGAAGACAGAAAGTAAAGGTTGGTGATGATGATGATTAATAACAACAGCAACAACAGAAATAATAATAATAATAATAATAATAATAATAATAATACCACCACCAAACTCTCATAATTATACCTGCATCTTCTTTGAGTGTGAGAGAGAGAGAGAGAGAGAGAGAGAGAGAGAGATTAAACAGAAGCTGTGATAAATAGCATGGGATGAAACAGGTGAGAAAGACAGGTGTTTAAGGTGACAGTCTCTCTCTCTCTCCCATCCTCTTTCTTCCCCCTCCCTCCCTCTCTCCTCTTCTACCTTCCGTGGTTCCCCTCTCCCTCTCCTCCTCCTTTTGCCCTCCCTTCCTTCTTCCTAATTCTCCCTTCCTCCCTCTATCTCTCCCTCCCTACTCCTTTTATTTCTAATGCTCCAACCCTCCTTCCTTCCCTCTTCCCTACCTCCCTCCTAATTCTCCCTCCATCCCTCTATCCCATCTTCCCTTCCCCCTCTATTCCTATCCGTCCTTAATTCTCCCTCCCTCTTTCCTTACCTCCTAATTCTCCCTCCATCCCTCTATCTTATCTTCCCTGCCCTCTCTATTCCCTTCCTCCATCCTTCTCGCTTCCCTCCCTCCCTCCTTCCTTCCCTCTTCCCTCCCTCCTCTTTCTCCCTCCTTCCTTCCCTCCCTCCTCTTTCTCCCTCCTTCCCTCTATCCCACCTTCCCTTCCCCGCCTACTCCTTTCCGTCCTTAATTCTCCCTCCTTCCTTCCCTCTTCCCTCCCTCCCTTCCTTCTTCCCTCCCTCTCTCCCTCCTTCCTTCCATCCCTCCCTATTTCTTAATCGTGTTCTCAAGTGTCTAATCCTTCCTGTTGTCTTCTGATAATATATAGTCTCCCTGGGAACCTGGAGGGAGGGAGGGAGGAAGAGGGAGGGACGGGGAGAGGGTGAAGGAAAAGAAGGAGAAGGATGGAAGGGGTAGGAAAGATGGGAGAAGAAAGGGAGAGGCAGGGGGGGGGACAGAGAGAGAGAGAGAGAGAGAGAGAGGGAGAGAGATCCTCTGTAAGATGTGTTCACCCTGGAGATCTTTCCCCTCTCGCTCGTAATTCTCTCTCTCTCTCTCTCTCTCTCTCTCTCTTCCTACTTCATTCCTTCCTCTCCCATTTCTCCTGCTCTTTCTCCTCTCAGTCATGCCCCTCTTTCAGCTCCCCTTCCTTCCTTCCTTCCCTCCCTCATTTGTCTCCTTCTTCATCTGTCTCTTCTTCCTCCCTCCCTCCCTTACCTCCCCGTCCTTCACCTGTCTCTTCTTCCTCTCTCGCTCCTCTTCCTTCCTTCCTTCCCTACTTTCCCATACTTCCTTATCTTTCAACTAGCCCTTCTTCCTATCTCTCTCCACTTCCTTCCTTCCCTCCCTACTTTCCTTCCTTCCTCCCTTCCTTTCCTCCCCTTTCCCATCCTTCCTTATCCTTCAACTAACCCTTCTTCCTATCTCCCCTCTCTTCCTTCCTTCCTTCCCTCCCTACTTCCCTTCCTTCCTTTCCTCCCTTTCCCAATACCTCCTTATCCTTCAGTTATCCCTTCTTCCTATCTCCCCTCTCTTCCTTCCTTCCCTCCCTGCTTTCCTTCCTTTCTTCCCTCCCTCCCTTCCTTCCTTCCTTCTTCCCTCCCTCCCTTCCTTCCCTCCTCCTCCTCCAAACCCTGAGAATCCAGGTCGGGTGTGGGACTGTAAATACAAGGAGAGTATTACACTGCTCTCTCTCTCTCTCTCTCTCTATCTATCTATTATCTATCTGTGTATCAATTTCCTCCCTTTATTCCCTGTCCACTTTGTCTCTGCTTTATTCAGTGTCTCTCTCTCTCTCTCTCTCTCTCTCCAACTACCTCCCCATATCCTCTCTCTAATTCAGTTTTTTCTCCCCAGCTATCTGTCCATTTCCTCTCTCTCTCTCTCTCTCTCTCTCTCTCTCTCTCTCCAGGCAAGGAATTTATGTGTGTAGAGGGGGAGTTTTTTTTCGGGAGGGAGAGGGTGAGTAAAAGAGAGGGAGGGAGGGAGGGAAGGAGGGAAAGGGAAAGGGAAGGGAGGAAGAAGGAAGGAAAGAGGAAGGGAGGAAGAAGGATGAGAGGGAAGAACATAAAAGGAATAAAGAAAAGGAAAGAAGGAAGGAAAAGAAGGAAGGAAGGAAGATAGGGAGGGTATAAGGAAATATGGAGGGAAGGATGACAGGGAGAAATGAAAGGGAGAAAGAGGAGGGAGGGAAGCAAAGGGGATAGAGGGAGGGAGGGAAGGGAGAGACGGAAGGAGGTAGGGAGGGAAGGAGGGAAGGGAGGGAGATACAAGGTAGGGGAAGTGAAAGTGGAAAGAGAGGGAGAGAGAAAAAAACGAAAGGAAATTTATGTTTTAATTCGAGAGAGAGAGAGAGAGAGAGAGAGAGAGAGAGAGAGAGAGAGAGAGAGAGAGAGAGACATATCTGAACGAAAATTAAATGGAAACGCAGTCCCCAAAATACTCAACCCCCAAAAAAAAATATATATGGGAAAAAAATGAAAAATAATTAACATCTGGAAACTGAAAAAGGACCAATAAAAATACGTTTAAAAAAATGGATAATAAAAGCAAAAAAAAAAAAAAAAAAAAAAAAAAAAGAAAAAAAAAAAGTTACAGAAAATAGCGCCAAAAAAAAGGAA
This sequence comes from Coenobita brevimanus, assembly GCF_032717465.1. Lineage (NCBI taxonomy): Eukaryota > Metazoa > Arthropoda > Malacostraca > Decapoda > Coenobitidae > Coenobita > Coenobita brevimanus. Next base: position 541,576 of record NC_136987.1, read on the forward strand.
AAAAAAAACATTAACCTGTTTTTTTCAACCAAAAGCTGTTTTTTTTTTTTTTTTTTTCCCTCCTGAGTCAAAACGCGAAGATTTTTTGGGAAAGCTCCATGACACACATACACACACACACACACACACACACACACACACACACACACACACACACACACACACACACACACACACACACACACACACACTCATTTCAGTGATTTTTTTTCCTATGACAAGATTATTATACTTGAGGGCTAATTTTTCCTGCGTGTGTGTGTGTGTGTGTGTGTACTTTCTTATGTACGCTTCTTGATCTTCCCTTCCACCAAAAAAATTTTTTTTTACAACTTAAAATCTCTATAATTTTTCAACCACAGTTACATATTAAAAAAAAAAAAACTGAAAAAGAGGAAAATAAATAAATAAATAAAAACAAGGATAGATAGATAGATAGACAGACAGAAAACATTAAAAAAACTGTTCAAGAAATAATTAGGAAAAGGAATAAGGAAAAGAAAACAGGAAAGAGAAACCAAGGACAAGAAAAACATTAACGAAAACAATGAAAAAAAATGAAAACAAAAGACAAAAAAACACCGACGTAACCTGGAAGACAATAAAGAAAAAAAAAAAACCTTGACTGAAAAAAAAAAAAGGAGAGAGAGAGACAGAGAGAGAGAGAGAGAGAGACAGAGAGAGAGAGAGAGAGAGAGCAATGAAGAGAGAGGTAACTAGAGAGACATTAAAGAGTTGCTGAAGGAAAAAGGAGAGTGGTAAAGGAAGAGGGAAGGAGCAGAAGAAGGAATGAGGGAAAAATGGGAAGGAGGGAAGGAAGGAGGGAAGGAGAGAAAGAAGGCGGGAAGGAACGAAGGAAGGAAGGAATTAGGGAAGGAGGAAAGGAAGGAGGGAAAAGGTGATGAAAGGTGAGATGAGGAGCGAA
>NC_136987.1:550000-565000 GCF_032717465.1 Coenobita brevimanus
TCTTACTCTAAAAAATAAAAATCCTAACTTCTTTTTTCTCAATTGATGACCATGTGTAATCATATTGTGGGGCTGATTTGACTAGTAACCAAGGAGACGCACTTCTACATCAAATCAATCGCAGCGAATTTCAAACAACCGCGAGAATTGTTATGGGAGTGGCCGGCTTCGTCAGCGAAATCAAAATCACCGGAGGGCTGATTTGACTAGTAACCAAGGAGACGCTCAACGAATTTCAAGCAGACCTGGATAAGAAACGCACACCAGGAGACAAACACACTACCACCTGGCCACAACGGCTCCAGTAGTAGTAGTAGTTGTAGTATTAGTATTAGTAGTAATAGTAGTAGTAGTAGTAGTAGTAGTAGTAGTTGTAGTAGTAGTAGTAGTTGTAGTAGTAGTCGTAGTAGTAGTAGTAGTAGTAGTAGTTGTAGTAGTAGTAGTAGTTGTAGTAGTAGTTGTAGTAGTAGTAGTAGTAGTTGTAGTAGTAGTAGTAGTTGTAGTAGTAGTAGTAGTAGTAGTAGTTGTAGTAGTAGTAGTAGTAGTAGTTGTAGTAGTAGTAGTTGTAGTAGTTGTAGTAGTAGTAGTAGTAGTAGTTGTAGTAGTAGTAGTAGTTGTAGTAGTAGTAGTAGTAGTAGTAGTAGTAGTAGTAGTAGTAGTAGTAGTTGTAGTAGTAGTAGTAGTTGTAGTAGTAGTAGTAGTAGTAGTAGTAGTAGTAGTAGTAAGAATCTGAGGGACGTTTGTATGGTCAGGTAGTGAAGTAGGTTACGGAAGCTCCCTAACACCTCTTCCTTAGCGATTTATTTTTCGATATGAATGGTTAATATCCTTTTGCACTATGAGGCGATATTAGAATTCATACATAACACACAGAAGGACAGTAATAATAAGCAAAATAAATCGCTTAGGAAGAGGTGTTAGGGAGCTTACCCAACGAAAATAAACGAAAAAAAAAAGAAAAAAAAAAAGCTTGTTACCTATTTACACTCTTGCTTCCTGATGCGAGAAAATTTTTTACCTATTCTCAAAAAAAAAAATAATAATAATAATAAAAATAAAAAAGGAAAAGAAAATCATATAAGTTTTTTTTTGAGAGATTATAAACAGCAAATTGCGAGGCTGTGGATTTTTTTTTTATTTTTTTTCTTATTTTTCGTACCTCAGTAGTGGAAAACATGGGTTATTATGTGGTGTGTGTGTGTGTGTGTGTGTGTGTGTGTGTGTGTGTGTGTGTGTGTGTGTTAATGTTTTTGCTATTTCTGCTATTACTGTTTATGCTGGTAAATACACACACACACACACACACACACACACAAACACACACACACACACGTAACGAGGAGCGATGAGGTGGCCGCTTTGAATGTAAATTGCTTTTGCCTTCCCCAGCTTGATGGACCCAGGCTAGTCAGGCAGAGATAGGCAGGGAGAGGCAGGGGATAGGCAGGGGAAGGCAGGGAGAGGCAGTGGTTGGTAGAGGGAGGCAGGATAAGGCGGGGGATAGAAAGGGATAGGCAGGGGAAGGCAGGGGGTCAGTAGGGATAGGCAGAAGGCAGGGGGTCAGTAGGGATAGGCAGAAGGCAGGGGGAGGCACAGTGAGGAGGTACTACATGAAAGAGGAGCATGTGTGAGCCAGGGTGAGGCAGGCCGGGTGAGTCAGGTTTGAGTGGACTGTAAGGAAGAGTGAGGCAGGTGTCAATGAATAAAGGGACGTGTGTGAGGATGAGTGGAGTTATGTGAGGCAGGGTAAGGCAGGGGAAGGTGGATAAGGCAGGGTGAGGCAGGGTAAGACAGGGGGGGGGCAGGATAAGGCAGGGGGGTTGTTAGGAAGGTAAGTGAAGTTTGAGGTGTTAGGCAAAGTAGCACAAAAAAAAAAAAAAAAAAAAAAAAAAAGGAGAAAGAAAAACTCAGGAAAAAGAGAGAAAAAAAAATCATACAAACTTAAACCCAAAAAATGATAAAAAAAAAAAGGGGGGGGGAATCGGAGAACAAAACATGAAAAAATCGAAAAAATGAAAAAAATAAAGAAAACGAACCAAAAATAATTGAAAAAAAAAAAAAAAAGGAAATCGGTGACCCAAACATGAAAAAAAAAATCGAGAAAATAAAAAAAAGAAAAAAAAGGAAAACGAACCAAAAAAAAATAACCGAAAAAAAAAACAAAATATGAAAAAACAGAAAATGAAAAAAAAAAAAAAAAGGAAAACGAAGGAGAAAACATACAAAAAAATCTGAAAAAAAAAAGAATGAGAAAAAAAAGTAAAGGCCTAAAAAAAATGAAAAAACAAGGAGGGGGAAATCCGTGAGCATAAAAAAAAAAAAAAAAAAAAAAACGATAACACCTTAAAGAAATCCGGAAAAAAAAATCACACAGGCCTGAGCTAAGTAGAAAAAAAATCGAAAAATAGGGGGGGGGAAATCAAAGAAAAAAAAAATGAAAAAAAAAGGGAAATCAGTGAAAAAAAAAAAAACGAACGAAAAAAACAGAAAAAAACGAAAAAGACACAGGCCTAAACTAAGCCAAAAAATAAGCAAAAAAACAATAAAGGAAATGAGTGAGCAGGGTCATGTCCCACCTGCACTACATCACCGGCAACAATGTGGATGACACGTGAGGAAAAAAAATCCAAAAGAAAAGCTTAAAAAAAAATCTTTAAAAAAAGTAAGTAGCAGGAAAAAGATTAATAAGCAATAATAATGCTAATAATAAAAATAATACTAATAATAATACTGAAGCCTTTGCTTCATTATTATTATTATTATTACTAATTATTATTATTATTATTATTAGTAGTAGTAGTAGTAGTATCATTATTATTATTATTATTATTATTATTAGCTCAGTGGCAGAACTAGACAACACTATTTCTCAACTTTATTTTTTCTGCAACTTATTCAATCCTAAATAACTGAAAAACTGTTGGTTATTAGTTATTAATTATAGAGCCCGATAATGATGCCATATCACACACACACACACACACACACACACACACACACACACACACACACACACACACACACACACACACACACCAATAAAAACAGAGACATCAAGGCACTTAAAGCTAGACAATCCAATTCAAACACAGGCAGACAGACAGACAGAGGGAGACAGACAGACAGACAGGCAGATGGAAAGACAGACAGAAAGACACACCAACTCCACATCAGAACGAGATAGACAGACAGATAGACACTACTTCCACATCAGGGACAGACCGACAGACAGATATACAGGCAGACAGACAACTATGAGTACAGAACCAATATTTGTGGAGAGAGAGAGAGAGAGAGAGAGAGAGAGAGAGTGGTGGAGGTAACATTTAGTTTATCTCGAATAATATAAACATGGAGAGAGAGAGAGAGAGAGAGAGAGAGAGTGGTGGAGGTAACATTTAGTTTATCTCGAATAATATAAACATGGAGAGAGAGAGAGAGAGAGAGAGAGAGAGAGAGAGAGAGAGAGAGAGAGAGAATAATTTAGAGGAAAAGTCAGCGGACTGAAGGAGTTAACACACACACACACACACACACACACACACACACACACACAAACAAACACACACACACACACACACACACACACACACACCAACGCGTCCCTGAACATAAAAAAAAAAAAAAAAAAAAAAAACGAAAACGAAAAAAAAAAAAATCCTTCCACCCACCACCAGCTTTTCCGAAATAACTAAAAAATTAAAAAAAAGAAATCTAATGAGTTCAATTACACTCCTTAAATTATTTTCTCAAGACGGTGGATAATTTCTCAAGACATTAGCATCAGCCTCTTATTAATCTCATTTGTTTTTAATCAGGAGAGGCGAAAGATTAATCACCCGGGGTACGAAAATCATCCTTCACTTTCTATAAATATTTCTTTATTGGGAGGAGGGAGGGAGGGAAGGAAGGGAGGGATGGTGGAAGGAAGGGAAGATTTGGGGGATGCTGTGGAAGGATGGATGGATGAATGGATGGATGGATAGATGGATGAATGGATGGAAAGAAGGAAGGATGAAGAGAAAGAAGGAAGGAAGGAAGGAAGGATAGAAGGAAGCCAGGAAGGAGAGATTTGGAAATGAAACGTGACATGAGTAGATTGGGAAGAAATAGGGATGGCTAAGTAGTGTAGTTGAGGAAGGAAGGAAGGAAGGAAGGAAGGAAGGAAGGAAGAAAGGAAGGAAGGAAGGAAGGAAAGAAAGATGTGGGCGATAATGAGGAAGGATCGAATTAGAAAAGGCAGGGAGGGAGGGATGGGGATGGGTGAGGATTGGGTTTGGGGAGGGAAGGAGAGAGGGAGGGAGGAAGGAGGGATCTGGGCGATACTGTGGAAGGATGGCATCAGGGAGGTGGAGAAGGGAGGGATTGGGGATGGATGGGAGGGAGAAAGGTAAGATTTGGGCGACATTGTGGAACGACAGCATTAGGGAGAAAAGGGATGGATAGGGATGGGTGGGGAGTGAACGGGAGGGAGAGGAAGGGAAGATAAATTTGGGAGGAAGAAGGGAGGGAATGAAAGGTGACATGAGACAATGAAGGAGGAGGAGGAGGGAGAGAGATATAGAAGGAGGAGGAAGAGGAGGAGGAGGAGGAGGAGGAGGAGGAAATATTTAGGAGAAGGAAGAGGAAATAAAACGTGACACTGAAGGCATATGCAATGGGGAAGAAAAAGGAATTAAGATGTTTTGGCAAGAGGAGGGAGGAGAAGATGAAGGATTATGGGGTGGGAAAGAGGGGAAAAAGTGATGATAAAAGGGGAAGAGAAGAGGGGAGATAAAAGTGAACAGGGTGCCTCATGATTATTAAATTTGTGCCTAAAGTTTTTGAATTTGTGTAGCTTTCCTCTACAGCTACAACTACAGCTAACAAACCAAGATAAAAGTAAAGACGGCAGCTAAAGTTTTCCGAATTTGTGCAAAAAGGTTTTCTGACTCCCTATAGCTTTCTTTCACAGCTAAAATCACAGCTAAGGGACCAAGAGTCAATACAGCAGCTTCCGTTTCCTGAATTTGTGTCAAGAGCTCCTGAATTCATGCTTAAAGTGTTCTGAATTTCCGTAGCTTTCCTTGGCAGCTAAAACTACAGCTATGCAACGGTGAGAGAAGTAAACAGTGCCTTAGAAGTCTCCCGAAATCCTTTGCACTTCCCCCGACGGCTGAAACTACAAATCTGCAAGAGCGACAAAGGTAAACACAAGACATAAAGCTTTTTGAATTCGTGCTTAATGTTTCTGAATTTGTATAGCTTTCCTCGACAGCTAAAATTACAGCTACAGACCCGTGACAAAGGTAAACAGCGCCTGAATGTTGTCCCAGTTGCTGTGTTCATCCCCGGACAACTAAAACTACAAATCTGAAAGTACGACAAAAGTAAACACAATACATAAAGCTTTCTGAACTGGTGCTTAAAGTCTCTGAATTTGTGTAGCTTTCCTCGACAGCTAAAACTACAGCTACAGACCCGTGACAAAGGTAAACAGCGCCTTGAAGTTATCCCAGTTTCTGTGTTCTTCCCCGGACACCTAAAACAACAAATCTGCAAGCGCTACAGATGTAAACACAGGATCTCCACAGCGTCTAAAAGTCAGCGCTGATTTATGCACGCCTGACCTTCTGCTCTTTTGTATCAGAACAGTTGTGTGGACGCGGAAGAATTGGCAATGGCCCTCCTGCATGTTTAATTGGGCTAAGTGACTGATGTGCGTGGCTCTTGTGGGGGACAGTGATTTTAAAATGTGTAGAAAAAATCCCGTCGAAAAATTCCCAGGCTTCCACATGCAAAAAATAAATATAAAATACGAGAACATAAATAATGAAAATAAATATATGTCAACAAATTCCCAAGCTTCCATAGGCAAAAAATATATATAAAAATGAAAAATTTATAATGAATGCCAAGAAATTCCCACGTCTCCATATGCAAAAAAATAAAAATAAATACAATAAAATAATAAAAACTATAAATAAGTAACAGCTAAATGTCAAGAATTTCCATGCCTCCACATGCAAAAAATAAAAATAAAATGAGTAGTTAATAAAATAATGCATTTTATTCACGTATGGGGTGGCCACTAACAAATCGCCTCCATGTCGCCCTGTCCCCTGCCATTTCGCTGCCCTCCCCCTATCATACTCCCCCCCCCTTCGTCTCATATCTCTCTACTCCATCCCTCCATCTCACCGTCAGTCTCCCCCTACCTCTCCTCCCCCCCACACCACCTCACTCACATACTCTCTCCTAGTTAGTCTCTCACTCTCCATGTCAACCCCTCTCTCTCATATACCTCTCTACTTCATCCCTCCATCTCATCCTCGGTCTCCCCCTCCCTCACAACTCAAAAAAAAAAAAAAGATACAAGTCCCCCAAATATTTAAATAAAGGCAAACAGACTAATAAAGAAAAAAAAATAAAAATAAAGAGAAAAAAAGAGATAGGAGACAATAAAGCCAATAATATCTCTGGTTAAGGATGCTCCCTAACACCTTTCCCATACCGATTCATTCTTCCATAGGACAGGTTAATATTCCCTTATCTACTATTTATCTATCTACGCTTTACCCTTGTAACTCTCGACTTGGTGCCAGTCACGAAGAAGTGCAATGAAAAAATATGTAGAGCCGTAGCATTATCTTTTTCCGTCACTGAGCTACATGAAATAAGCTGCAAATGGACGAAAATCTGGGCCAAGTTGGAGTGAAAAGAGTATAGTATTGTATTTAAAGCTATATATTAACTGCATGAAAGATGACTGAGTGATGCATCAGTCAGGATAAATCGCAAAGGGGAAAGGTGCTAAGGAGCTTTAGAAACATGAGAAAATAAACACTCACCCTTTCGATGCGTGATGCGTGTGTGGTGGCGATTCGTTGTGGTAGTAGTAGTAGTTGTAGTAGTAGTAGTGGTAGTAGACTTATTACTTGCACTGGTAGATGAGATGGTAGTTTTGGCTGTGGTGGTAATGGTAGTAGTTGTGGTAGCAGTGGCAGTATTTTTGGTAGTCATGGTGGGCGTAGCAGTAGTGGTAGTTGTGGTAGTGGTGGTAGTTTTAACTGGTCATCTTCGTAGCGTGGTCGTGGAGATAGTGATAGTCTGAGTAGTTGTTGGCGAGGTGGATAGTAGTTATAGTACTGACGATGGCATTATGGGAAGAACAGTACAACAATTTATTTTAGTGTCCAATTCGATTTTTTTTCAATGTCCACTAGCCTTTCGATGTCCACTTTTATTAATGTCCACTATTTTTTTCGATGTCCACTATTTTCTTCAATGTCCACTATTTTCTTCAATGTCCACTATTTTTCCAATGTCCACTATTTTTTTTCAATGTCCACTTTTTTTTCAATGTCCACTATTTTTCAATGTCCACTATTTCTTTTGAAGTCCACTATTTTTCCAATGTCCACTATTTTTTTTTCAATGTCCACTATTTCTTTTGATGTCCACTATTTTTCAATGTCCACTATTTTTTTCGATATCCACTATTTTCTTCAATGTCCACTATTTTTTTCGATAGCCACTATTTTCTTCAATGTCCACTATTTTCTTCAATGTCCACTATTTTCTTCAATGTCCACTATTTTTTTCGATATCCACTATTTTCTTCAATGTCCACTAGTTTTTTCGACAGCCACTATTTTCTTCTATGTCCACTATTTTCTTCAATGTCCACTATTTTTTTTCAATGTCCACTATTTTTTTTTCAATGTCCACTATTTTTTTTTTCGATGTTCACTATTTCTTTCGATGTCCACTATTTTCTTCAATGTCCACTATTTTTCGAATGTCCACTATTTTTTCAATATCAACAATTTTTTTTTCAATGTCCACTATTTCTTTTGATGTCCACTTTTTTTCAATGTCCACCTTTTTTTATTGTCCACTATTTTTTTTTCAATGACCACTATTTTTCCAATGTCCACTATTTTTTCAATATCAACAATTTTTTTTTCAATATCCACTATTTTTTTCAATATCCACTATTTTTTTCAATTTCCACTATTTTTTTCAATTTCCACTATTTTTTCCAATTTCCACTATTTTTTTCAATATCCACTATTTTTTTTCAATTTCCACTATTTTTTTCAATTTCCACTATTTTTTTTCAATGTCCATTTTATTACAATGTCCACTTTTTTCAATGTCCACTTTTTTCAATGTCCACTATTTTTTCAATATCAACATTTTTTTTTCAATGTCCACTATTTTTTTAATGTCCACTTTTTTTTCTGTCCACTTCAATTAATTTAAACTTAATTTTCTCTCAATGTCCACCTGTCTCTCTCAATATCCACCTCAGTCTCTCTCAATGTCCACTTGTCTCTCTCAATATCCACCAATTACGATAAATAAATCCAATTTTCTTTTTACTCATGGACTTAGAGAGAGAGAAACACACACACAGGCATCAGGGAGGCGTTAGTATCCGTAAGTAGCTTGGCTGGTAAGTAGGACGTAAGTAGGTAGCTGAGGGAGGCGTAAGGCAGAAATGATAATGTGACTTGCCCCAGTGTTAGTCAAATGGGACTGGGTACGAGTGAGGTGTACAGTAAGTAGAACCTAGTAAGTAGGCATGGTAAGTAGGACGTGGTAAGTAGGTTGGGAGGAGAGCAATGGTATGGACTCTGAATGTTACTAAGGTGCTAGTGGGTACAAGTGAGGTGTAAGTAGAACCTGGTCAGTAGGCATGGTAAGTAGAACTGGAAGAGGACAAAATGGAGTTGACTTTTCTGTGTCCAATAAAGATCTAACATATTGTTTTTTCATTATAAGTTTGAAATAGGTAGGTAGAGGGGGTGTAAGTATGCGGTAGGTAGGTAAATATGCTGTAAGTAGGCCTGGAGACGAGAACATCATGATTAGGAAAGACACCAACGGCGAGAAACTGGTAGGTATGTAGGTAGGAACGTGTGTAAGTAGGCCGTAAGTAGGCAAATGTGCGGTAAGTAGGCCTGGAGAGGAGAAATATTACGACTGAGAGAAAACAGACGAATGATAACTTTTTCCTCACTTCCAAATGTCAGAAGTGGGTAGGTATGTAGGTAGGAACGTGTGTAAGTAGGCAAATGTGCGGTAAGTAGGCCTGGAGAGAGACAAGAACAATAATATGACTTGTCTGGAGGGGGAGGCGCATCCGTCTTGCCTCTCTGACTCTGATGTAATTGCTTCATAAATCTACATCTTGCTTGGACTCTCTCTCTCTCTCTCTCCTTCTTCTTCCTCCTCCTCTTCTTCTTCTTCCTCCTCCTCCTCCTCTTCTTCTTCCTCCTCCTCCTCTTCTCCTTCTTATTCTTCGTGTTCGTCTTTGTATTCTTCTTCTTTCACTTCCTCTTCTTACTCGTCGTCTTCGTCTTCTTCTCCTCCTCCTCCTCCTTCTTCTTCCACTTCCTCTTCTTCATTTTCTTATTCCTCTTCTTCATTTTTCACCTCTAACTCTTCTCTCTTGGTTACCTCCACTTTATTCTTCTCACCTTCATTTTTCATCTAATTCCTCTTCATTGTCATTTCCAACTCCTCTTTTCCTTAGTCAATTTCCTCTTCATCTTTGTCTTCCTCGTCTTCACTTTCCTCATGTCTGTTTCACGTTCTGTCTCACGATTCTTCTCAACCTTCTCTCTTTTCTTCTTCTTCGTCTTCATCATTTTTCTTCTGTCCTATTTCTTTCTCCATTTTTCTCATTTCTGTATCGCTATCTATCGCATCTTTTTAACCTTCATCTTCTTCATTATCATCACTCCTCTTTACAACGCCTCTCGATCATCTTAGGCTGCTTCCCCTTCGTCTTCTTCCTCAACATTCACCTCACAGTACTTCTCAGTCTTCTTCTGCTTCTTCGTCTCCAACATCATCATCATCCTTCTCTTTCCCTTCGTCTTCTTCCTCATCATTCACCTCACAGTACTTCTCAGTCTTCTTCTGCTTCTTCATCTCCAAGATCATCATCATCATCCTTCTTCCATTCCATCTTCCTCCTCCTCCTCTCTCTCTCTCCACCCTGAAAAGAAACGATCAAGAAACCTCAGTATACCTGTAAATGATTCACTAATTGAAATGTGATAAGGCATTCCATTAGCTAAGATAATTGGTTTTGATTTTAATAAGGTTCTTGATAATCTTACCTTTTCCGCTACGTTTCTTCATCATCATCATCATCATCATCGCTACGAGTATTATCATCATCATCACTACCATTAATCAGCATCATTATCATCAACATTATCACCACCACCATCATCATCATCACCACCACCATCATCATTATTACCACCAACATCATCATCATCATCATTATTACCACCACCACCATCATCATCATCACCACCACCACCATCATCATCATTACCACCATCATCATCATCACCACCACCACCATTATTAGGCTATTATCATCATCATCATCATCACCACCACCACCACAACCATTAGTAGTAGTAGTAGTAGTAGTAGCAGTAGTAGTAGTATCATAATCATCATTATCATTATCATCATCACCGCCACCACCACCACCATCATCACCATTATCATCTATCATTTTTAGCAGCATGTCACTCCTAGTCCACACTCAGTACCATCCTACATGAACTGTGTAGGATAAAACACACACACACACACACACACACACACACACACACACACACACACACACACACACACACACTCTTAAACTCGTGTAATGTCTCTTGTCAACTGCTCAGTACAAACATTCTCTCTTTCTCAACTCCAATTAAATCTTTATCCTCTCTCTCTCTCTCTCTCATTTAATCCCCCTCCTATACTGTTTACATTTTCCATACGTTTCCTCTACTATCGCCTCTCTCTCTGTCTCTGTCTGTCTGTCAGTCTATCTCACTCTCTGTCTGTCTGTCTGTCTCTCTCTCATTCCTAACATAGCCCTCGCTCTCTTTAATCTCGTAATGTCCCTTTGTCACAGCCCAAAACAAACATTACAGCCTCTCTCGGCGCGAATTAGATCTCAACATTGCGTTAGAGAGAGAGAGAGAGAGAGAGGTGAGAAGAGAGGGAGAAGATGGGAGAAAAGAAAAAAGAGGAGAGAAGAGATGGAGAGAGCAAAAGAGAAGGAGAGAAGAGAGGGAAGGAGAGAAGAAAGGGGAGACAGAGCAGAAGAGAGAAGACAGGGAGGAGATGAATGAAGAGAAGAGAGGAGATGAGAGAAGAGAGGGGAGAGAGAGAAAAATCCCCCCCCCAAACACCTGCCATTTAACACCTGGATTGGTGGCCATACGGATTAACCCGCTCCGAAATGTGTCCCCTGTGCAAATGGACGCGGGTTCGATCCAGGAGATAATCCGAAATACTGAGATGTGGTATATATGGCTGATTTTTTCTTTTTTCTTTGTTGTTTTTGTTATTTGGAGAATGGTGTGTGGTTGAGAGAGAGAGAGAGAGAGAGAGAGAGAGAGAGAGAGGAAATTATTTCAACTGAGGGGGAGTGGAGTAAGGCAGCATGAGGGGAGGGGAGAGGAGGGGAGGAGGAGGGGAGAGGAGGGGAGGAGGAGGGGAGAGGAGGGGAGGAGGAGGGGAGAAGGAATGTGTTTCTGGGTAAGAAGATTAAGTTCCCTCTCTCTCTCTCTCTCTCCCCTCGTCTCCCCTCTCACCTGTACGGGATTAGACTCCCTTTTATCATCAGTGGCCTTCCTCTCCCCTCACTTCCCCTCCCTCATTCTCACTCTTCATCTCTCTTTCTCTCTCCTCCTCTTCCATTACCTTTAGTTTCATTCCCTTTCCTCTCCTCTTCATTTCTCTTCCTTTCCCCTCTCCTCCCTCAGCTTTTTTCCCTCCCTCTTCCACCCTTTCCCTTCAATTCCCCTCTTCTCTTTTCTTTCTTCCCCTGCTCTTCCCTCGTTCCTCCCCTCTCCTCCTCTCCCCTCTCCTTTCCTTCCTCGCTTCTTTCTTCTCTCGTCCTCTCCCGTCTCCTCTTCTCCCTCCCCTCTCTTCTCTCCCCTCCCCTCTCCTTCCTCTCTCTCCTCTCCCACCCCCTTCTCTCTTCACCTCCTCTCCTCTTCTCCCCTTCCTCTCTTCTCTCCCCTCCCCTCCTCTCCCTCTCTTCTCCTCTTCTTTCCTCCCTCTCTCGTCCTCTTCTCCCCTCCCTCTCTTCTCCCCCCTCCCCTCTCCTTCCTCTCTTCTCTTCTCTCTTCTCCTCCCTCTCTCCTCTTCTTTCCTCCTCCTCTCCCCTCCCCTCTTACCTACAAGAAATTAGATGTCGTTTATCTTCAGCTTTATTCTCTCTCTCTCTCTCTCTCTCTCTTTCTCTCTCTCCACCTTTTCCCTCCCCTCTCCTCTTTCCAATTTTCCCTCCCTCTCATTCAAAATAATCTCCTCTCTCTCTCTCTCTCGCCATTTTTATCAATTACCCCATTTCTATCTATTACTTCCCCTTCCCCTCTACTTTTCCTCTCTCTCTCTCTCTCTCTCATTATCCTAACTCCCTTTTTTTTTTTTTCCACCATTTTCTCTCCCTCCCTCCCTCCCCCTCTTTCTCTAATCCTATGCCCCTAACAATCTCCCCCTCCCCTCCCCTCCCCTCCCCCCTCCCTCCCCTCACGTTACCTCCATTTTAAAATACCTGATCTTTCCCTCCCTCCCTCTTCCTTCAATTTCCTCCCCTTCCCATTTCTTCTTCCTCCTCCTCTCCTTCCTCTTTCCTCCTCCACTTTATCTCCCCTCCAGAATAGAGGAGGGAAAGGAGAGAAGAGAGAGAAGGTACAGAAAAGAAGGGGAGATAAGAAGCAGAGGGGAGAGGGAGGGAAGAGGGGAGGGGGAGGGGAGGAAGGAAAAGGACGAGAAGGGAAGAAAAGAGGGGAAGGAGGGGGAAGTAAGAGAGGGGAAGGAGGGAGAGGAAGAAGTGAGGGGAAGATGGGGAGAGAGAGGCGGGAAAGAGGGAGAGGAGGGAAGAAAAGGGAGAAGGAGGGAAGGAAAGAGGGAAAGAAGAGAGAGGAGAGAGGGGGGAAGGAGGGAAGAAAAGGGAGGAAGGAGGGAAGGAAATGGAGGAAGGAAGGAAGTAAATATGGGGAGGAAGGAAGGAAGTAAATATGGGAAGGAAGGGAAGGAAGGAGGGAAGGAAATGGAGGAAGGAAGGAAGTAAATATGGGAAGGAAGGGAAGGAAGGAGGGGAAGGCGGGAAGAAAAGGGAGGAAACAGGGGAAGCAAAGAGGGGAAGAAGGGAGGGGAGAGAGGGGGAGAAGAGGGGAATAAGAGGGGAGAAGAAATGTGAAGATCAGGTAATTTTCCCCTCGGCTGCAATTGACAAACTTCCAGGGATTAAGAAATGAGAGGGGAGAGGGGAGAGGGATGGAGAGAAAAGAGGAGGAGGAGGATGGAGGGGAAAAAAGGGGGGGATGAGGGAAGGAAGGAGGGAGGAAAGGAGAAGTATGAGAGGCTGGGGAAGAAGGATGAAATGAGAGAGAGAGAGAGAGAGAGAGAGAGAGAGAGAGAGAGAGAGTTATAAGGTTCTTTCAACAACTAGAGATGGGAATTTCAAGAGGGTGATGATATTATGGGGGGGAGGAGGAGGAGGAGGAGGAGGAGGAGGAGGAGGAGGAGGAGGGGAGGAGGAGGAGGAGGAGGAGGACGAGGAGGAGGAGGAGGAGGACGAGGAAGAGGAGGAGGACGAGGAAAAAAAGAGGAAGAGGAGGAGGACGAGGAAAAAAAGAAGAAGAAGAAGAAGAGGAGGAGGAGGAGGAAGAGGAGGAGGAGGAGGAGGAGGAGACAATTCTTCGTCTCCTCCTCCCCTTTCTCTTCTACACTTTCCAATTTCTCTTTCTCTCCCATTTTCCTTCCTTCTCCCCTCCCCATTCTTTCTCCCTTTCCCCCTCACACTATTCATTTTCCCCCCTCTCTCTCCCTCCACCCTCCCCCATCCCTCTTCCCCCTCCCCCTCCCCTACTACCCCCTTCCTCATCCCTTTCCCCTCCCTCTTCCTCATTCCCAACCTTCTCCACCCTCTCCCCTTTCCCTCCCCATCCCTATCTCCCCTCTCCCTCCCCTACTCCCCCTCCCCTTCACTCCTTCCCTTTCCCCTCTCTTCCTCATTCCCAACCATCTCCACCCTCTCCCCTTTCCCTCCCCATCCCTATCTCCCCTCTCCCTCCCCTACTCCCCCTCCCCTCAGCTCAAATTATCGGAAATTTGCCACAGAAATTGAGCCACCCTGCACTTCTTCGTGACTATCGATTATGGACGTGTGACCTTACCTTCATCATTAATTTACCTTCCTTGTGACTTGGCCTCTGCATCTATCGACTGGTTATCTATCTATCTATCTACCTATCTATCTATCTATTTGTCTGCGAGGGTCTGGGTATGTATCTATTGGCTATCTATCACTTTATCTTGGTGTGTGTGTGTGTGTGTGTGTGTGTGAGAGAGAGAGAGAGAGAGAGAGAGAGAGAGAGAGAGAGAGAGAGAGAGAGAGAGAGATTTTCAAAGAATCTTGAATTTGGCTGTTATCTTTTTTTTTTTTCTTGAAGGGAATAATTTTGCGGAATCCTGGCCTTGGGTTCCTTCTTCCTTGCATAAAAAAAATGTATAACTACCACCCGTATAAACAACCACAACCATCATCACAACCACCACATTACCACAACTACCACCACCACACCTACCATAACTACCACAACTAACATTACGACCACATTACCACCACCACAGTAACCACAACTACCAACACTACCATCATCACTACCACCACACCTACCACAACTACAACCATCGCTACTACAACTACAACCATAGCTACTACAACTACCACAAGAACAATCATCACACCACAACAACCATCACTACCACAACAACCATCACTACCACAACTACCACAACAACCACAGTCACTGCAGACATCACCCTCCACCATAAGCTAGCCAAATGGGAAGGGAGGGAGGTAAATGGGAGAAAGGAGAGAGAGAGAGAGAGAGAGAGAGAGAGAATGAAAGGGGGAGCATAAAATGAAGTGAGGGAAGGGAGAAAGAAAAAAAGGAGAGGAGAGGA
>NC_136987.1:582500-592500 GCF_032717465.1 Coenobita brevimanus
AGAAGAGAGAGAGAGAGAGAGAGCAATTATCCCTCAGCCCTAATTACTTGCCGGAATAATGTGTTGTGTGTGTGTGTGTGTGTGTGTGTGTGTGTGTGAGAGAGAGAGAGAGAGAGAGAGAATTACGCAAGGTATTACGTCTGTGGTGTGTGTGTGTGTGTGTGTGTGTGTGTGTGTGTGTGTTTACCTGGCTACTGTACGTATATCTGATTAAGTATGAACGTCCCACCTGTGTGTGTACCGAATTATATATAGCCCTGTGTACGGATATACCTATGTGTACACGGTATGTACGTATGTATGTATGCAAGGATTTACTACACACACATCAGTAGGATCATGTTTATGTATGTCTGTATGTAGATATGTATGTATGTATGTGTATGTATGTATGTACGAGTAGACACTGACTACATGTTTATGAATGTGTGACGATAGAAGCTTGTACCTGCGTGCGTGCGTGTGTGTGTGTGTGTGTGTGTGTGTGTGTGTGTGTGTGTGTGTGTGTGTGTGTGTGTGTGTGTGTGTGTGTAAAGGTTTAGGTCACACGATGATTGGTTGTGGTGGTGGTGATGATGATGATAATGATGATAAAAAGCCACAACAATAATAATAGTAATAATAATAAGAGTAATAATAATAATAATAATAATAATAACGACAGCAGTGGTATGGGGCTAAACACTGAGGTCAGGCCGTATGTTCAATAGAGTCACAGTGTAAAATAAAAATAAAAATAAAGGTACATTATTAATAATCTTTAGCGGCTGAAATATATGATAGATAAATGAATTGAGGTGATGCATGATCGAGGGGAGGGAAGGGGAGGGGAGAATAGAGGGGAGAGAGAGAGAGAAGTTGCAGGAGGAGAGGAAGAAAATCAAATGCTGAAGGAAGGAGGGTTTGAAGTGGAAGAGGAGCGGGAGGAGGAAGGAGAGGAAGATGGAGAGAAGTGGAGGAGGAGGGAGGAAAGGAAGATGGAGAGAAGTTGGAGGAGGAAAGAGGAAAGGAAAAGGGAGAGAAGTTGGAAGAGCAGGGAGGAAAGGAAGAGGTAGAGAAGTTGGAGGAGGAGGGAGGAAAGGAAGAGGTAGAGAAGTTGGAGGAGGAGGGAGAAAAGAGGGAGAGAAGCTGGAGGAGGAGGGAGAAAAGAGGGAGAGAAGCTGGAGGAGGAGGGAGAAAAGAGGGAGAGAAGCTGGAGGAGGAGGGAGAAAAGAGGGAGAGAAGCTGGAGGAGGAGGGAGGAAAGGATGAGGGAGGGAAACTGGAGGAGGAGGGAGGAGAGGAAGAGGGAGGGAAGCTGGAGGAGGAGGGAGGAAAGGAAGAGGGAGAGATGTTGGAGAAGGAGGGAGGAAAGGATGATGGAGACAAGTTGAAGGAGGAGGGAGGAAAGGATGAGGGAGACAAGTTGGAGGAGGAGGGAGGAAAGAGGGAGAGAAGATGGAGTAGGGAAGAGAGGAAGAGGGAGAGAAGTTGGAGAAGGGGGGAGGGAACAAAAAGGAAGAAAAGATGGAAGAGAGAAAGAGAAGCAGAGAAGGTAGTGGGATGGAGGAGGAGGAGGAGGAGGAGGAAGGGAAGTTACACAGGAGAATTATGGTAATATGGAGGAGGAGGAGGAGGAGGAGGAAAGGGAGGGGGAAGAAGGAAGGCGGAGGAGGAAGAGTCGAGACATTATATAATAATAATAACAATAATAATAATCTGGCGTCCTTTATCGTTATTCTTAATGTTTACTGAGATAAATGTCACTGTAACGGGGCTGGAGCGTGGCGTCGGTTTTAAAATCGGGGTCGGCCACCGTAATTTCAAAAATACAAAGAAAATCGCAAAATACATAATACAGATCAATACATGTGTTGATTTTATAATAATCTTGAAGAAATTAAAGTATTTCCTCTTGCCTGTTAAGAATAATTAAATAAATGAATAAAGGCCAACTGTACCCGCCCGCCATTCAAATCTACCGGCTTTTGAACCGTTTGCCCCTCAAATTTCAAACCTAATATTCAAAATACATATAAAATTCAATCAAAAGGTCGTTTAGAAGTTAGTATATATCTCACCTATGACGAATCTGAAGCAGAAGAATCACCAAACACACAGAAAAGAATACAAGGGGTGATTAGGAAGCCCTGCACATCCTCACCCTAAGATGTTACCTGGGTAACTGACTAGGTTGGGTTGATATGGAGGAGTCTATACACTGGGGGGAGTTGCCACGAGTCACTGCCTACGCATTTCCACAAAACATTTAAAAATACTCAAAATCTTGCTTTTATTCTGAGTCCTGAAGATAATATTCGATTTAAATATTGATGGTTTAAAAGGATATGCGGTTAGATTGAACTTAGAGGCTTTATTAAGGAATATATGAGAGAAATTCAGCCATTTTGAGCATCACGCAGTATTGCCATCTTCCGCCAATATTGGAACACCGCTTATTATTATTATTATTATTATTTTGAGATGGCTATTAATTACATAAGAGGTAGAAAGAATATATTGCTCTATTTCTTCATGATCGAAAGTGGATTACTGAAAATATAAGAACGAATGTTTACGAAAAATTAAGGATTGATTGAAGTCTTTCGGAAAAAAAAAAAAAAAAATCCATTCCTACACCTTTGTCTCTCCTCCTCTCACACTTTTGTCTCTCCCTCCCTCCCTCTCAGTTCCTCCCTTCTCTCCTTTCTCTCTACCCACCTTCTCCTTTCTCACATCTTTAATATTTCTCTCCACTTCTCCTCTATTTTTTTTTTCCTCCGTCCTTCCTCCTCTCTTCTCTCCATCCAATCCTTCCTCTTCTTTTCCTTTCTAAACGCCACCAATCTTCTTTCTTTCTCTTTATCTCTCCTTTCCTCATCCTCCTCTCCTTTTCTTCCTCCGTTCCTCCCTCTTCTCTCCACCCCTCCTCCCTTTCCTTCCCCACTAAGAACCTTCAATTTTCAACCTTTCAATCTCTCTCTCTCCTTTCCTCCCTTCTTCTCATCTTCATCCCTCCCCTCCCTCCTTCCTTCCCTTCCTCCCTCCCCCCATCCCTTCCTTCCTTCCTCACCACGCGCCTTCAATCTTTCAATCTCTCCTTCCCTCTTCCTCTCCTCCACCTCTTTTCTTCATGCCTCCCTCCCTCCCTCTTCTCTCCATCCTTCCCTCCCTCACATTCTTCCTCACCAAGCACTTTCAATCCATCAATATCCCTTTTCCTCCTCCTCTCCTTTTCTCCCTTCCTCCCTCTTCTCTCACTCTCCTCTCCTCCTCCTCCTCTCCCCCCCTCCCTCTTCTCTCTATCCCCACCTTCCCTCCCTCCCTCTTCTCTCCATCCCTCTCTCTCCTCTCTATCCCTTCCTTCCCTCTCTCTTCACTCTATCCCCTCCTCTCCCTCTTTTCCTTCTATCTTCTCCTTCCCTCCCTCCCTCTTCTCTCTATCCCCTCCCTCCCTCTTCTCTCTATCCCCTCCCTCCCTCTTCTCTCTATCCCCTCCTTACCTCCCTCCCTTCCTCTTCAATCCGTTCCTTCCCTTCCTCCTGAACATCCACACTGTGCACTGTGCAATTTCCACACTGTGTTCGCAGACGCCCCGCCAACTCAACGTACCCGTACATAATGGTACAAAGGTACAAAGGAAAGCCAACAGCAACAGACCTTATGGTCCTTTCGAGGCTGTTTGGTACAGAGTAGACTATGACTACAAGATCTAACTCTACATGCTGAAGGATAAGGATAGTAAAGCAAGAAGGCTCCCCCCACCACCAAACCCTCCAGCCAAAACTGGCAAGAAAAAGTGAGAAAAACCACCACGCAGCACGGAAAAACTGACATGGAAATTTCATAGGAAAGACTGAAAAGGAAAAGCTACATTCTATAATACATTATCTATAAGCTACCAGTGACATGCATTAGTTATTTGTTTATTCGATTATTCATTGTACTTCACTACTTTCTCTTTCAGGTTATTCATACTGGTAGCTTATAGATAATGTATTATAGAATGTAGTTTTCCTTTCCAGTCTTTCCTATGAAATTTCCATGTCAGTTTTTCCATGCTGCGTGGTGGTTTTTCTCACTTTTTCTTGCCAGTTTTGGCTGGAGGGTTTGGAGGCGGGGGCAGCCTTCTTGCTTTACTATCCTTATCCTTCAGCATGTAGAGTTAGATCTTGTAGTCATAGTCTACTCTGTAACAAACAGCCTCGAAAGGACCATAAGGTCTGTTGCTGTTTGCTTTCCTTTGTACTCTCCCTCCTTACCTCCCTCTCTCTTCGCTCTACTCCCTCTCCCTCTCCCCTCCCTTCCTCCCTCGCTAAGCGCCTTCAAATCCCCCTTTAAGAATTTCTCCCTGCCTAAGATCCAACCCCGTAAATTATAGGCCTATCGCCAAGCCTTCAGGGAGATCAAGGCGTCTTAACACACCTCCTACTCTCCCTTTTTTCTTAATCTTCCTCTTACTTCCTCCTCTTCTTCCTCTTCCTCCTTTTTTTCTTCTTCCTCCTCCTTCTCCTCTTTTTCTCCTTTTCTTCTTCCTCCTCCTTCTCCTCTTTTTCTCCTTTTCTTCTTCGTCCTCCTCCTCCTCCTTTATTTCCTTATTCTTCGTCCGATTTACTCCCTTCCTCTTATACTTCCCTTCCTTCTTCTTCATCTTTCTTCCTCCCTCCTTCCGTCAATTATCTCTCTTCCTGCTTCCCTATGTTTTTTCTTCCTCCTCCTCTTCCACTTCCACTTCATACCTTCCTCAATTCTCTCCTTCTCTTCCTCTTCCTCTCCTTCCTGTTTCTCCTCCTCCTCTTCCCCCCCTTCATCTTCCTCCTCCTCCTCTTCCTAGTCTTCCACCTGACCCTCCTCTTCACCCTCCTCCTCCTCTTCCCCCCCTTCATCTTCCTCCTCTCCTTCATCCTCCTCCTAGTCTTCCACCTAGCCCTCCTCTTCACCCTCCTCCTCCTCCTCCTTCTTCTTCTCCTCCTCCTCCTCTTCTTCCTCCTCCTCCTCCTCCTCCTCGTAAATTATATAGACTTTCCGCCAAACGTAGAAAGAGATAAAAAATAGCTTAACATACATTACCAAACACCTCTCTCTCTCTCTCACTCGCCTTCTCTCTCTTTCACTCACTCACTTTCTCTCAAACTCAATTTACGATGCAAGTGAAAAGAGCTTAGGTTGACTTCCATCCCCTCCCCCCCCTCTCTCTCTTATGCAACATTCTTTTGCTCTCTCTCTCTCTCTCTCTCTCTCCATATCTATCTATCTACTATGTATCGATTCATCCATCTACCTGTCTACCTATCTATTAATTCACCTTCTTCTACATCTATTTTATATATCTATCCAGTGTCTTATTCATCTCTCTCTCTCTCTCTCTCACACACACACACACACACACACACACACACACACACACGCTTCATATTTGGTTAAGGATAAATTGTATGTTTGTTTTGGTAATAATCCCGTGCTTGTGTGTGTGTGTGTGTGTGTGTGTGTGTGTGTGTGTGTGTGTGTGTGTGTGTGTGTGTGTGTGTGTGTGTGTGTGTGTGTGTGTGTGTGTGTGTGTGTGTGCGTTTTACATAAATTCACACACTAACCTTATCCTTAGTCCTTGACCCGTGCCCTCCCTAACACCTTTTCGTAAGCGATTTATTATTATTATTATTATTATTATTATGCATTATATAAAAATCATTCACACATCTTCACACGCCGCGTAAAATACAAAAGGACATTAACCAGCCATATCCAAGAATAAATCGCTAAGGAAGAGGTGTTAGGGGAGCCTCCTTACCTTACAACACGGGCCCTTAAAAATAAAAAGCTCTCCCCAACCTACCACACCCTCCCGCAAATCAGCCGTACAGGAAAATTGGGAAAATAGGATTGATTTGAAGGACTGAGGAAAATTTCATGGGAAGGACGGAATTGGTGTCTTGGTAAAAAAAAAAAAAAATGGAGGACAATTTTTGGATAAGGGTATGGTTGATATA
The DNA here is from genome assembly GCF_032717465.1 of Coenobita brevimanus. NCBI lineage: Eukaryota > Metazoa > Arthropoda > Malacostraca > Decapoda > Coenobitidae > Coenobita > Coenobita brevimanus. The sequence continues at coordinate 588,466 of NC_136987.1, forward strand.
TATCTTTTTTTTTTTTGAGATTTTTTTGAGTTATTAGGAGATGGATAAAAAGACAGACAAACAGACAGACAAAGATAGATAGATAGATACAGAGAGAGAGAGAGAGAGAGAGAGAGAGAGAATAAAGAGCAATGCCAGAGTCGACGGACTTAGTCAAGGATTTGCAAGAGTGAGGGAGGAGGAGGAGGAGGAGGAGAAGGAAGGGGAAGGGAAGGAGGAGGAGGAAGGGGAAGGGAAGGAGGAGGAGGAAGAACGATAAAAGGAGAAAAATATGTAGAAAAAAGAAAAGAACAGGAGAGCAAGAGGAAAAATGACGGGGAAGAGGAAGAGGAGGTGAACTGGGAGGAGAAAGGAGGAGGAGAGGGGGGGAAAAGAGAGGAAAAAGAAAGAAAGAAAAAATAATAACAATAATAATAACCAGGAAGACAGACTAAAATAGAGCTTTGTAATGGCGTGAGAGGTGGTGATGATGATGATGATGATGATAATGACGATGATGACACTCAAAGCCCTTCATTCCCTCCCCCTTCATTCTCCCCACATACCCGTACACAGTGACATGCATTAGTTATTTATTTATTCGATTATTCATTGTACTTTACTACTTTCTCTTTCAGGTTATTCATACTGGTAGCTTATACATAATGTATTATAGAATGTAGCTTTTCCTTTTCAGTCTTTCCTATGAAATTTCCATGTCAGTTTTTCCATGCTGCGTGGTGGTTTTTCTCACTTTTTCTTGCCAGTTTTGGCTGGAGGGTTTGGTGGTGGGGGAAGCCTTCTTGCTTTACTATCCTTATCCTTCAGCATGTAGAGTTAGATCTTGTAGTCATAGTCTACTCTGTAACAAACAGCCTCGAAAGGATCATAAGGTCTGTTGCTGTTTGCTTTCCTTCGTAATCCTTTGTATTTTGCACTCTCTTCCCCTCCCCTTAATTCCCTCTCTCTCCCCCTTCCCCTCGTCCCTTCCTCTCAACTTACCCTCTCTCCCCTGCTTCCCTTTCTCCCCCTCCCTTCCTATTTCCCTTCCTTCTTTCCACCCTCTCCTCTCCACCTCCTCCTACCCTCTCAACTTTACCTTCCCTCCTCTGCCTCCCTTCCAGTTTCCCTTCCTTCCTTCCCTTCTCCCCCTCCTCCCTTTCTCTCAACCTTACCCTCCCTCCCCTTCCCACCTCCTCCTACCCTCTCAATCTTACCCTCCCTCGTCTACCTCCCTTCTCCTCCCTCTCCCTCCCCTTCCCACCTCCTCCTACCCTCTCAATCTTACCCTCCCTCCTCTGCCTCCCTTCTCCTCCCTCTCCCTCCCCTTCCCACCTCCTCCTACCCTCTCAATCTTACCCTCCCTCCTCTGCCTCCCTTCTCCTCCCTCTCCCTCCCCTTCCCACCTCCTCCTACCCTCTCAATCTTACCCTCCCTCCTCTGCCTCCCTTCTCCTCCCTCTCCCTCCCCCTCCCTCCCTCAACCAGTGTTAAATTTATGGATAGGAGTTACAAGCGTCCACTGTTACAACTATTCCAGTTAATTTCAGCCCCATCGTCATTTGTCACTGGCATTGGTATCTTTTTTTTTAGTTTTCGGACAAGGTGATTAATGTTTAGAGAGAGAGAGAGAGAGAGAGAGAGAGAGAGAGAGAGAGAGAGAGAGAGAGAGAGAGAGAGAGAGAGAGAGAGAGAGAGAGAGAGAGAGAGAGAGAGAGAGAGAGAGAATATCAATACCGTATTAATAATAATAATAATAATAATAATAATAATAAAGATGACACAGCAAAATAGTGTGTGTGTGTGTGTGTGTGTGTGTGTGTGTGTGTGTGTGTGTGTGTGGAGAGAGAGAGAGAGAGTAAAGCTGGATTTAGCGTTGAAGAGTCATTAAGTACGTAACGAGCAGGGTGAGTGGAAGTACTGAATAAAGAAAGCGAGTAGTGAGTGAGAAAGTGAGAAAATGACCTAACTTTAATCCAGGAAAGTGAGAAAATGAACGGGGAAAATGAGAAAATGACCTAGCTTTAATCTGAGAAAGTTGAGGAAATGAACTGGAAAAGTGAGAACATGAACTAACTTTAATCTGGGAAAGTGAGAAAATGACCTAGCTTTAATCTGAGAAAGTGAGAAAATGAATTAACTTTAACTGAAGAAAGTGAGAAAATTACCTACCTTTAATCTGAGAAAGTGAGAAAATGAACTAACTTTAACCTGAAAAAGCCCAATAATGATTCTATATGGACGGCTTGCTGTTGGTACCCAAGTGGTGGCATGTGTGTGGGTGAGGGGTAGCAATTTTTGGTGTCGGGGAGGGGTATATTAAATCCCTCTCTCTTTCTCTCTCTTGCAGATCTTCCTCCCTTCCTCCATCACCTCCACTCCTCCCCCCCTCCCTCTCTCTCTCTCTCTCTCTCTCCTGCGGTTCTTCCTCCCTTCCTCTTCCATCTTCCCTCTCCTCCATTACCTCTACTCTCTCTCTCTCTCAACCAAATCCCTCCATCCATCCTCCTCCTCCTTCTACCTCCCCTATTTTTCATACTCCCCTCTCCCTCCCCCTCCCTCCCCTCCCCTCCCCAATCTCCCCAAATCTCCCCAAATCCTCGTGCAAATCTCCTACAATCCCGGATACGATTAAGTTGTATCGGCCACTAATCTGAAACGAGGGAGGGGAGGGGAGGGGGGGGAGGGGAGGGGAGGGGGAGAGAAGGGAAGGGAGGGGAGGATAGGGGGAAGGGGAGGACTGGGAATAGGTGGGGAGGAGAGGGGATGACGAGGGATGGAAAGGGGAAAGAAGGGGAGAATAGGGAAGAGGGAGTGGAGGGAGGGGGATAGGGAAAAAGGGGAGGATTGGGAATAGGTGGGGAGGTGGAGAGGACAGGGGAGGGGACGGGGAGGGGGAAGAAAGGCGAGGGGGAAGAAAGGGGAGGGGAGGGAGAATAGGAAGAAGCGTAAAGGGTCTCAGGAGAAAAAGGAGGAGGAGGGAAGATAGGGGGAGGGGAGAGAAATGGAAGAGGTAGGGAAGTGGGGGAAGGAAGGGGAGTGAGGGAGAAAGGGGTGAGGGGGCCGGGAAAAGGGGGATGGAATAATGTGGAGGGGATGCATAAGGGAAGGAGAGAGAGAGAGAGAGAGAGAGAGAGAATAATGATCCGTAAAAAGAAAATACTAAAAAATAAAACACCTGATTTCAAAATATCCAAACAGGTAATCACTCAAAAAAAACAACACAAATCCCAAAATTAAAAAAAAAAAACACGAAAAATAATTAAAAAAAACACCTAATTCCCATATATACACTAAAAACGGTAAACCCTGATCAATTTTCAGTCAATATCGCTCAGGTGTAAATATTATCGTTCAGGTGCCTTTAACAGGTGGGCTTTACGGGATGATTACAGGTGAAAAATTATGCAGTGTATTGGTAAAAATGTTGATGCTTGGGTTTTATGCTGCCTGCCTGTCTGTCTGTCTGTCTGTATGTGTGTCTGTCTGTCTATGTGTCTGTCTCTATGTTTGTGTCTGTCTGTCTGTCTGTCTGTCTCTATGTCTGTCTTTCTGTATGTGTCTGTCTATCTCTGTCTGTCTGTCTATCTATTTATCTCTCTGTCTATTTCTGTGTCTGTCTATCTATATATCTATCCAACTGTCTAACCACCTCCCTATTCTGTACCTATCAACATATCTGTCGAACTCTCTCTCTCTCTCTCTCTCTCTCTCTCGCTCTAAATAATCTATCTATCCATCCACCTGTCTATCTATCAGCACACCTGTCAAACTCTATCTATCTATGTCTACCTACCTATTAATCTACCCAAGTCTTTATCTACCTATCTATCATTTTCTCTCTCTCTCTCTCTTATCACACTCTATACACACGTAACAAAAAGCCTAATGATGTAATCCACCTCATTAACTCATCGCCAAACGGTGCTAATGACGTGATTAACGATATATCAACGAACAGGGATCATATCAGGCTAATATCAACGAGTACTTAACGAAGCGGGAATAACGATGAACATTAAAAAGAAATAATTTGCTCTAGAATTAATTGCGTAAA
>NC_136987.1:595000-600000 GCF_032717465.1 Coenobita brevimanus
AGAGAGAGAGAACCAGAGACAGAGATAGAGAGACAGACAGACAGAAAAAAAAGAGAAAGAGAGAGAGAATCAAAAGGTGAGACAGGTAAGTAATAACACACCTGTGGCCCAACACAGGGGGGTCAGGGGTCAAAATCAATCCAGGTCGCGGAGACAGGTCAGATTAGGCCAGACAAACACCTGACGTGGGAGCTATCTTAGTGCCTCCATCTTAGCGATTTATTTTGCACATCTCTCTCTCTCTCTCTCTCTCTCTCTCTCTCTCTCTCTCTCTCTCCAATTCGTAATATTTAAACCCAAGAAACAATTTTAAGTAGATTTTTCCAACTTAAGAACTGCGTAAGATGCTTTATAAATACCTCAAGACAAACACCAAGACTACCCCCCCCTCCCTGCCCCGTTTGTTCCTCTGTTTATCTGTTTGTTTATCTGGGGGTCTTGATCTGTTTGTCTTGGTACCCTTCTCTCTCTCTCTCTCTCTTTCTCTCTCTCATACACACACACACACACACACACACACAACCACCTTTCACTATCCACAATTTCATTCTTCCTCCTTCTCGTCCTCTTCTCTAATCTCTCTCTCTCTCTCTCTCTCTCTCTCTCTCTCTCTCTCTCTCCTAATCTCACTCAGCCTTACCTTCTCACGCCCTCCCGTTCCTTACCTTTTTATCTTCTTCCTTAAGCCTCTCTCTCTCTCTCTCTCTCTCTCTCTCTCTCTCTCTCCTGTATTTACCTATCCTCCTGTATGTACCTATCAGTCTATCTATCCATCTATCTATCTATCTATCCACCTGTCCACCTTACCTGTATACACGAAAGAGATTCCTACCTTCGCTTTCAGGTATTAATCAATATTGCAATACGTACTGCAATCAGGTATATTCCATTTTATACAATAATAATAATAATAATAATAATAATAACAGTAATAATAATACGAATAAGAATAATAGTAGTAGCAGTTGTAGTTATAAACGTAACAATGATGACAATAATAAGGACAATAATAATAATAATAATAACAATAATAAAAATAATAATAATAATAATAATAATAATAATAACAATAATAATAATAAAACAGCAATAATTCACCTCCTCCTCTTCATCATTATCACCACCACCACCATCCTCCTCATCATCATCATCATCATCCACATCATCACCACCATCCTCCTCCTCATCATCATCATCCACATCATCACCACCATCCTCCTCCTCCTCATCCTCATCATCATCCACATCATCACCACCATCCTCCTCCTCCTCACCCTCATCATCATCCACATCATCACCACCATCCTCCTCCTCCTCCACATCATCATCATCATTATCACCACCACCATCCTCCTCCTCCTCCTCATCATCATCATCACCATCACCACCACCATCAATATATCACTCTCTTTTAACTCTCTTCCAACCACCCACTCTAACAACGACACTAACTATCCCATCAATTATCACTTCTTACAAATGTCACTTCTCCTCACCCTCCTTGCTCTTATAGGTCAAGTCGCAAAGAAGAAAATGTTAAGAAAGGGTTAGAATTAGAGACAGATTCGATTTTCTTTTCTTTTTCCGTAATGTGCTTTTTTTGGCGATTTTGTGCATTATAAAATCTTTGGTAAAATAGAAATTAATAATAATAATAATAATAATAACAATAATAATAATAACAATAATAATAATAATAATAATAATAATAATAATAATAATAATAATGATGATGATGTGTTCTTTCCTTATCAGTCTCTCTGTCTATCTATCTGTCTATCTATCTACGCTTATCAGTCCTTATTTCATCTATCTGTGAACCATTCTATCTACTCAGGTGCTGCACTGTTCATCGTCTATCTATCTATCTATCTATCCATACACCTTGCTATCATCCTGTACATGTATACCTATCTATCTATCTATGTATCTATCTATCTCATCTTTCTATCAATCACTAACACATTTTATCTATCAACCAATCTATCAAGGTAGCTAACGAGATACCTGCATCACACCTTCCTTTTCTTATATAAACCCAAGACACTTCAAGAAAATTCAAGACAATATTAAAGAAAATCCAAGACAATACTCAAGAAAATCCAAGACACTTCAAGAAAATCCAAGACAGTTCAAGAAAATCCAAGACAATTCAAGAAAATCCAAGACAATTCAAGAAAATCCAAGACAATACTCAAGAAAATCCAAGACAATTCAAGAAAATCCAAGACAATTCAAGAAAATCCAAGACAATACTCAAGAAAATCCAAGACAATTCAAGAAAATCCAAGACAGTTCAAGAAAATCCAAGACAATTCAAGAAAATCCAAGACAATTCAAGAAAATCCAAGACACTTCAAGAAAATCCAAGATAATTATCAAGAAAATCCAAAACACCAAGAAAATCTAAGAAAAAGGATGACAAGGAAAATATTGGCCTGCCAGAAAGACAATTTGTAAGTAAGACAAACGGGCGAGGGACAGACAAATAGGGGAGGACGCAGATAAGCAGACACGTTTGGGATTTGAGCAGGTAGATGGGAGGGAGGGGAGGAGGGAGGGAAGAGGAGAGGAGAGGAGAGGAGGGAAGGGGAGGGGAGGGGAAGGGAGGGACTCTGAGGGAAAAGAAAGGAAAAAATGAAGAAATGGAGGGATGGGAGGAGGGAAGGAAAGGGATGTGAGGAAGGGAAGGGAATGAAAGGAAAGGAAAAGAAGAGAAGAATAGAGATGTGAGGAAGGGATGGGATGGGAAGGGATGTGAGGAAGGGAAGGACGGGAAGGGAAGGGAAGGGAAGGGAAGGGAAGGGATGTGAGGACGGGAAGGGAAGGGAAGGAACAAACAAACATGGAGAAAGGTAAGCACGCAGTATTGGGCTTTTAACAGGTAGATGGGAAGGTGTGGGAAGGGGCGTGAGGGATGAAATGGAAAGCTGGGTGGAGGGAGGGAAGGAGGGAGGGAAGAGAAGGAGGGAAGGGAAAGCAAGAGAAGAAAACGGACTGGTGAGAGGGTATAAAGGAGAGAAAAGGAAAGGAAGGGAAGGGAAGGGAAGATGGAAGGAAGGAAACAGGAAATGAAAGAATGGAGAGTGAGGAAATACTGAGAAGGGAGGGACAGGAAGAAAAGTGGAAGAAGAAAGGAAAGGAAAAAGGAAAGGAAAGGAGAGGAAAGAAGGAAAAGAAAGAGAAAAAGGAAAAAAAGAAGAGGAAGGATGGGAGGAAGGGAGGGGAGGGGAGGGGAGGGAAGGGGGAGGGGGAGGGGAGGGGAGGGAATGGTGGCAGAGTGAGATGAACGTGATCAATGGGAGAAAAATATGGAAGGAGAGAAGGAGGGGAAAGATAATGGTAGGTAGGTAGGTAGGTAGGTAGATGGGCAGGCAGGCAGGTAGGTAGGTAGGTAGGTAAGGAAGGAAGGAGGGAGGGAGAGAGGGAAGGAGGGAGGGAGAGAGGGAAGCAGGTAGGTAAACGTGGGGGGTAGGGGCGTGGAGGAAGGAAGGCAGGGGAAGGGATCAGAGAGGAGGGGCGTGTGAGAGAGAGAGAGAGAGAGAGAAAGGGGGGTATTGGTTCTCTCTCTCTCTCTCTCAGAATAATCCACCTAATGAAATGCATATCGAACTAAGAATCCCTCTGGGTGACATTTAGATAGTATACAGATACACACACACATACACACACACACACACACACACAACTACAACCATCCTTCAACAACTACACAAGTAAAAGATAGACAGATATATAGACAGACAGGTAGGTAGATAGATAGATAGATAGACAGATAGGTAGGTAGGTAGGCAAGTAGATACAGATAGGTAGGTAGGTAGGTAGACAAAGACAGATAGATAGATACTGTAGGTAGGTAGGTGGGTAGGTAAGGACAGAGAGAGAGAGATAGAGAGAGAGAGAGACAGACAGACAGACAGAAATAACAAACTACAGAATAGGAAAATTTCGAGCTACAAAAATTGAGGTAAAAAAATAAATATACCTTTTTTTCCGGACAGGTAAATCCTTGATAATAATTACACCTTGTTACCTGATCCTTCCGGCTTAGGGAGACAAATGTGCTACCTGTGTGTACACCTGGGGACGCACATACACTTTGGTACACATATATATACACGTACATACATATATACTGTTGGTGTTGGTGGTTGTTGTTATTATTATTATTATTTTTTCATTATTATTTTATTAGTATTGTTATTATTATTATTATAACTACTACTACTACTATTACTGCTACTACTACTACTGCTATTATTACTACTACCCTACTACCATTATTATCATCATTATTATTATTATTATTATTACTAGTTACTATTATTATTATTTTTATTATTATTATTGTCATTATTATTATTATCATCGCTTATAACTATCACTATTACACACACACACACACACACACACACGTCGCAGATTTGTGTATCAAATGGAAACAGTCTACATGTGCACCAAGATACACACACACACACACACACACACACACACACACACACACACACAGTACCATCATTCGTCAGGATCGCGCCCTACAGCTAAACTAACCCCTCTTGATGAGCTGTACTTAACACATTCTCCTCGTGAACTTAATTTCCTTCCTCCTATCTAGTCTATGTTATTTTTCTGACCTCTTCAATGCGATGAGTTAAAAAAGGAGTTAATTTTAAAGTTAATGCACATAGCGAGAGTAGCTGTGTGTGTGTGTGTGTGTGTGTGTGTGTGTGTGTGTGTGTGTGTGTGTGCATCTTTGTGGACATGTGGTTTATTTCCATCTGATACACACATCTGCGGAGTGAGTGTGTGTATGTGTGTGTGTGTGTGTGTGTGTGTGTGTGTGTGTGTGTGTGTGTGTGTGTGTGTGTGTGTGTATTGGTGCACATGTAGCCTGTTTCCATCTGATACACAAATCTGCGACATGTGTGTGTGTGTGTGTGTGTGTGTGTGTGTGTTTGCTTCTACATATACGTGTGTGCATAATATATACGTACGTGTAC
>NC_136987.1:607500-632500 GCF_032717465.1 Coenobita brevimanus
GTGGGGGGAGGAGGGGGAGGGAAAACAGGAAAGCCCCTGGTGGGAGAATTTTGAAGGAAAGTTGGAATTAGGTACACAGTTTTTTAAAAGGGTAAAAATTAACTTGAAATAATATCTATATGGATTTATTAGTACACCTTAAGATGATTTAGGTTTTTATTTGACTTAAACTTATCTGATTGGTTTAGTAGTAGTAGTAGTAGTAGTAGTAGTAGTAACAGAAGTGGTAGCCTTAATATGGTTACTATTATTATTATTAGTAGTAGTATAGTAGCAGAAGTAGTGGTGGTGGTAGTGATTGTAGTATTATTATTATTGGTAGTAGTAGTAGTAGTAGCCTTCATATGGTTACTATTAGTAGTCGTAGTAGTAGTATAGTAGCAGAAGTAGTGGTGGTGGTAGTGATTGTAGTATTATTATTATTGGTAGTAGTAGTAGTAGTAGCCTTCATATGGTTACTATTAGTAGTCGTAGTAGTAGTATAGTAGCAGAAGTAGTGGTGGTGGTAGTGATTGTAGTATTATTATTATTGGTAGTAGTAGTAGCCTTCATATGGTTACTATTAGTAGTAGTAGTAGTAGTATAGTAGCAGTAGTGGTGGTGGTGGTAGTGATTGTATTAGTAGTAGCAGTAGTAGTAGTGGTGGTGGTGGCGGGTGAAGTCTTAGTATCTTTATTATTATTATTATTATTATTATCATTATTATTAATTAGTGGTAGTAGTAGTAGTAGTAGTAGTAGCAGTAGTTGTAGTAGTAGCCTTATTATTGTTGCTACTATTATTATTATTACTGTAGCAGTAGTAGTAGTAGTGGTTGTAGCAGCAGCAGCAGCAGCAGCAGCAGTAGTAGTAGTAGTAGTAGTAGTAGTAGTAGCAGTAGTAGTAGCAGTAGAAGCATCCAACACACACAGAAAATTGGAGAAAGAAAAAGGAAGAAGAAAAAAAAAGATAAGAGAAAATATAAAAGGTAATAAGGAAACAGTATAGAAAATGGAGGGAGGGAGGAAGGGAGAGAAGGGAGCTGATATGAGTGAAAGACTGGGAGACAGGGAGGGAGAATGAAAGAAAAAAGGGAGGGAGAAAGAGGAGATAAGGGAGAAATAGGAAGGGAAGATGGGAGGAGGGGGGGAAGATGGAAGAGAGAGGATCGAAGGATGGAAGAAAAATAGAGAGCGAGAGAGAGAGAGAGAGAGAGAGAGAGAGAGAGAGAGGTGGCACTAACAAACCCTATTAAAGAAGTTCCCTTGATTCAATAAAGACCAATACAACACGCTACAACTTCCCCTCCTCAATTTCTCTCTCTCTCTCTCTCTCTCTCTCTCTCTCTCTCACACACACACACACACACACACACACACACACACACACACACACACACACACACACACACACACACACACACACACACACACACACACACACACACACAGTTTCAAAAAAAAAGTCCACGGCATTGTACTCCCTGTTTCAACTTCATATTCTCTCTCTCTCTCTCTCTCTCTCTCTCTCTCTCTCTTCCTTCGTTACCTTCCTCCATTCATCGTCTTAAAATCCCTCTTCTTCCTCCTCCTCCTCCTCTTCCTTTTCGCCCTCCTCTTTATCTTCTTCTCAACCTCCTCTTCCCCCTCTCCTCTCCTCCTCCTTTCCTCCTCCCCCTCTCCTCTCCTCCTCCTTTCAACTCTTCCTCCCTTTCCTCCTCCTCTTCCTTCCCTCTCCTCACCTCCTCCTACTCCTCTTCCTTTCCTCACTTCCTCCTCTCCTCACCACCTCCACCTCCACTAAAATCACGTCATACATCCTCTATCCCCCTTCTCCCCCCACCACTCTCTCTCTCTCCCTCTCTCTCTCTCAGCCAATATGTCTTGAGAAACTTTAATTCCTGGACTGACGTTTGAGACAAGAAAGGAAAAAAGAAGCAAAAATTGTAATGTTTGGTCGCGAAGATAACTGGGAAGAGGAGGAGGAGGAGGAGGAGGAGGAGGAGGAGAAGAAGATGAAGAAGAAGGAGAGAGAGAGAGAGAGAGAAACATCACACAAACAGGGCACTTTCATTTTCGCTTTCCAATTACTGGATAATAATAATAATAATAATAATAATAATAATGATAATAATAATAATAATAGTAATGGGAAGACGAGGACAATCACAGAGACGAAAGGGAAGAGTTGATGATGATGACGATAAATAATAAAGATAATAATAATAATAATAATAATAATAATAATAATAACAATGATAATAATAATAATAATAATAATAATAATAATAATAATAATAACAATAATATCTCGTTTTCTTTGTGATAAACTGAAGGGGTGTCAAAGGAAAAAATAGAAAATAAATTGGTTAGAGAAGAGATAAGAGGGAGAACTTAAGTAAAAGGAAGATATTAAAGAAGATGAAGATTGAAGGCCCATGGGAGGAGAGGCGGAGCTGGAGGAGGAGGAGGAGGAAAGAGTGAGAAGAATGGGAAGAAGAGTAAGAAGGGAAAGAATAGTAAAGGGAAGAGGAGGAGAAAGGAGGAGGAAGAGGAGGAGGAAAATGAGGGCTGAGAGAGAGAGAGAGAGAGAGAGAGAGAGAGAGAGAGAGAGAGAGAGAGAGAGAGAGAGAGAGAGAGAGAGAGAGAGAAGCCACGGCAGGGGAAGGGCAAAGATAAACCGTAATAACCAGACGAAAAAAAAAAAAAAAATCCGAGAAAATCAAATAAGACCAGAAAAAGAAAAGAAATATATATATATAGGGAAAAAAGACAAAACAAAAAACAAAAAATACATATACAAAAAAAAAAACGAAAACTAAATTAGAACGAAAAAAAAAAAAAAAATCGAAAATGCAAAAACGAAAAAAACTGAGATGAGAAAATAATGTACAAGGTAAAAAAAATATATATATAATAAATTTTAAATCCTTATGAAACTCAGGTAATTAAAAGAAAAAAAAAGTAGGCAAATCATGGAAAATCAGTAGACAAAAATTAGCAAAAAAAAAAAAAAAGAAAAAAAAAAAGAAAAAGAAGTGTGCAAAAGTGACAAAAAATCGTAAAAAAAAATTAAGGGGGGAAAAAAATAGGCAAAAAGAGTATGCAAAAAAAAAAAAAAAAAAAAAAAAAAAAAAGGAGTAGGCAAAAAAGAGCAGACAAAATGAAGGAAAAAAAAAAAAGAGTATGCAAAGAAAAAAAAATGGCAAGAGTAGAGAAAAAAAGAGTCGGCAAGGAGGTTCAAAAAAAAAAAAAAAAAAAAAAAAAAAAAAGAGTAGGCAAAAAAGAGTATGCAAAAAGTGTATGCCAAAAAATGAGAAAAACAGGAAGCTAAAAAGGAAAGGAAAAAACTCATTAAATATTCTATTAATATGGAAGGAAGGAAGGAAAGTGTATCGTGATAATGTATTCAGTAAGTACACATACATACATACAGGCACACACACACACATACGATAGATACTCATAGAATATACATACATACATATAAGCATATACATACACAGGTACACATACACTTTTGCAAACATACATACATACATAAACGGTAGATACACATACATATAGGCACACACACACACACACACAGCTTCCTTCAATCTCTCTCCCTCAAACAACCATAACTCAAAATCATCATAAATCGGCCTAATAAAACAGAAAAAAAAAAAACAAGGAAAAAATAATTTAAAATGACCAGAAAAGGACAGACAAGAAAAACAAAAATACATGATAAAAAAAAAAGATGAAATGGAAACCAAGCAAAAAAAATAAAAATCAGACGCGAAACGAAAAATCTAAAACCAAAAAACAAAAAATCTAAAACCAAAAAACAAAAAATCTAAAACCAAAAAATAAAAAATCTAAAACCAAAAAATAAAAAACCTAAAACCAAAAAACAAAAATTTAAAACCAAAAAATAAAAAATCTAAAACCAAAAAATAAACACCTAAAACCAAAAAATAAAAAATCTAAAACCAAAAAATAAAAAATCTAAAACCAAAAAATAAAAAATCTAAAACCAAAAAACAAAAAATCTAAAACCAAAAAATAAAAAATCTAAAACCAAAAAACAAAAAAATCTAAAACCAAAAAACAAAAAATCTAAAACCAAAAAATAAAAAATCTAAAACCAAAAAATAAAATCTAAAACAAAAAAATCTAAACCCAAAAACAAAAAATCTAGAACCAAAAATAAAAATCGAAAACCAAATAAAAATCTAAACCCAAAAATCAAAAAAATCTAAAAAAATACAAAAAATCTTAAACCAAAAAATAAAAAGAATCTAAAACCAAAAAATAAAAAAATTAAAACCAAAAAATTATTTAAAACATGTTATAAGGCCAAAAAATCATAGCATGAAAATGGACAATAAAAAAATGAAAAAGAAAAAACACGTAAATAAAAAAAAACATGGGATAGAAAAAAGCAAAAAGTAAAAAAAACAAAAACAAGAAAAGACTAAACACTGAAAAAACAAATTGAAAAAAGAAAATTAAAACGAAAAACAGTGAAAAAGGAAACATGGCTAAAATGAAACGAAAAATATTTAAAGAATGGGAGAAAGAAAAAAAAGATGAAAAGCGACGAAAAACAAAAAGAAAAAATTACAAAAAACAAGGAAGGAAAAACACATGAAAAGAAGAAAAAAGAAAAAAAGAACACCCGAAAACAAGAAAAGAAAAAAAACTGAAAACAAGAAAAAAAAAACTGGAAAAAAAAACTGAAAACAAGAAAAAAAAAACTCCTGAGAAAAAAACTGAAAACAAGAAAAAAAAACTGGAAAAAAATGAAAACAAGAAAAAAAAAAACTCCTGGAAAAAAACTGGAAACAAGAAAAAAAAAACAAAAAAAAACTGAAAACAAAAAAAATCCTGAAAAAAAAACTGAAAACAAGAAAAAAAAAACTCCTGAAAAAAAAACTGAAAACAAGAAAGAAAAAAACAGCTGAAAACAAAAGAATGGGTGAAAAAGGGAAGATGGAGTTGTGAAGGGAAACCCAATCTTTATTTTTTTACTCTTTTCTCGACGGGAGGAAGCTCTCTCTCTCTCTCTCTCTCTCTCTCTCTCTCTCTCACTCTCTCTCTCTCTCCCTCTCAACAGTTCCCGTCATACATTTTTCCCTTCCACACCAACGCATAAATATTTTCCTTCCTGGCTCAGACGAGAGAGAGAGAGAGAGAGAGAGAGAGAGAGAGAGACTGTTTCCCTCTCTCCCTCTTCCTTCATCTCTCTCTCTCTCTCTCAGAACCCATCTCTGTCCCGCCTTCTCCCACCAACCTATCCTCTTCCTCCTCCTCCTCCCCACTACTTAACCTCTCCTCCTCCTCCCCACTGCTATACCTCCCTCTTCCTCCACCTCCTCCCCACCATTTTACCTCCCTCTTCCTGGTTCTCCTTCTCTCCATAAATCAGGAGGAGGAAGGAGGAGGATCAGAGCTAAGCTGATATTTCCTCTCCTTGAGTATAAACCGGAGAGATCTTTCCTCCTCTCTCTCTCTGGACTATCTATCTGCCTCTATCTATTTCCTTATTTACTCTTCTGAAGCATACACATAGCTCTCTCTCTCTCTCTCTCTCTCTCTCAAATATCTACCTATATCTGTGTAACCTGAACCATACATGTAACTCTCTCTCTCTCTCTCTCTCTCTCTCTCTCTCCCTCTCTCTCTTTCACTGCTGTTTCGCTTTTTCTCTACTCCTGCCTGTCTGTCTGTCTGTCTGTCTCTCTCCCTCTCTCGCAAAAAGGATAGATTGCTAGATAAATTGAGAGAGAGAGAGAGAGAGAGAGAGAGAGAGAGAGAGAGAGAGGGGGGGTAAAGGCGAGGGGGATATTGAGGGAGGAAGAATGAGGAATAGACAGATTAACAGGTGGATGAAACACACACACACACACACACACAATTTATGTATATATGAGAAATACTGCTAGAGAGAGAGAGAGAGAGAGAGAGAGAGAGAGAGAGAGTGATTACCCCCATTACAGTATCGAAGAGCGAGACCGCCGTGTATTAAGACCGATAATGCAACCCGGAATTAATTGAAAACTCTCCCTTTATCCGGGTTGGGTTCCAGCGAGGTCGAAGGAGGGGTGGAGGGAAGGGGGAAAGGAGAGGGAAAGAGGGAGGAAGGAGGGAAGAGAGAGAAATGTGGAGGAAAGAAAGAAGGTAGGAAGGAGGAGAGAATGGATGAAAAGAGATGTGTAGGAGTAGATAGGGGGAGGATGTGGAGAGAGAGAGAGAGAGAGAGAGAGAGAGAGAATATACCCACTCCCTTATTAACAAAACTATTTCAAATAAAATAATAATAATAATAATAATGATGATCTTTATTCCTAAGCATTCTCTCTCTCTCTCTCTCTCTTCCCTCTCTCTCATCCACTGCAATTACCTCTATTATCACAGTCCCTTCCTCTTTTCCCTCCTTCTCCTCCTCCTAATCTTTCCTCCACCTCTTCTAAAATCTCTCCTTCCTCCATACTTTCTCTCTCCTGTTCCTCCTTAACCCCTTCAGTACGATTACCTCAATTCCTATTCACTTTCCTTGCTTATTTCCTTCCTTCCTTCCCTCCTAACTTCCTTCCATTCTCCCTCTCTTTGTCTTCCCTCCCTTCTTACTTCCTTCCTTTCTACCTCTCTCCATTCCTTTCCTTCTTTCCTTCCCTCTCTCCTTCCTTCCTTATCACCCTCCATTCCTTCCTAATCTTTCCCTCTCTTTCACCCTCATCATCTCACCTCTGCCAAAAACAACATTCTTATTTTCTTTTCCTCTCTCTCTCTCTCTCTCTCTCTCTCTCTCTACCTACCTACCTACCAACTTACCTCCCTCCCTCCCTCCTTCCCTTCATCCTTCCTTAGTACCAACCTTCCACCCTTCTTCCTTCCTTCCTACTAACCTTCCTCCATCTCCTGCCTTTCACCTTTTCCTTCCACCCTCTCTCCCTAATCTCCCTCTTTTCCTTCCTTCCTCTCTCCCTAATCTCCCTCTTTTCCTTCCTTCCTCTCTCCCTAATCTCCCTCCTTCACTCTCATCACCCCGCCTCCACCAAAACCAACATACTCCTTTTCTCCCCCAAATGACAGAATTAAACGCCATTGTCGAAGGTCATTGAACGCTGGAACGAAGGCAGGGAGGATATTAATGGAATTCTTATTATGGTTGAGATTAAGAAAAATACAGGAGTTAGGGATGTACAAAGAAAATGGGGTTCATCTTGAGAGAGAGAGAGAGAGAGAGAGAGAGAGAGTTCCTGCTCTCCTACGTCAGCTCACTTTCACACACACACACACACACACACACACACACACACTTACGTCATCTCTCTCTCTTTCACACACACACACACACACACACACACACACACACATCTACGTCATCTCTTTCTCTCTTACACACACACACACACACACACACACACACACACACATCTACGTCATCTTTCTCTCTTACACACACACGCAACAAACAGATCTCTCTCTGTGTAACACACACACACACACACACACACACACACACACACACACACACCTGCTAAGAGTCACGCAACCAACAAAATGGGACAATTTGCGGTGGAGTAAATTGGATTAGGTTCGTTAGTGTGTGTGTGTGTGTGTGTGTGTGTGTGTGTGTGTGGTGCTTAATAACAGGTGAATTACTGATATATCTATCTATCTATCTATCTGTCTGTCTGTCTATCTATCTATCCAGCTATTCTTAAGGACGATATAACAGGATTTACTGAATGATTGTCTGTTTGTTTGTTAGTCTATTTATATCTATCGATCTATCTATCTATCTATCCATCCACATTTATGCCTATCAGTCTCTATCTATCCATCCATCTATCTATATGCGTCAATCTATCTATCTATCTATCCATCCATCTATCTATATGCCTGTCAGTCTAATTATACCTGTATCTATCTATCTATCCATCCATCTATCTATATGCCTGTCAGTCTATTTATATCTATCTATCTATCTATACAAAAGAATCGCTTGTGAGAAGGAAATAAGAATCCTTTATATAGAAGATGAAAAAAAATATATATGAGTCAATGAAAGAGGAGAGAAGGAAAAGGGGAAAGAACAGAAGAAGGAAAAAGGAAAGAAGGAAGGAAGAAGGATGAAGAAAAAAGGAGGAAAAGTCTAAGGAAAATATATATGGAAAAAGGAGTATGTCAGCTCATAAAAGGGAAAAGGAAGGGAAAAAGAAAGGAGAGGAAAGAAGGAAAAGGGGAAAATTAAGAGGGGCATAAAGGGAGAGGCAGAGGAAATTGGTAAGATAAAGGAAAACCAGTGTGGGGTGAGGCGGGGAAAAAAGCACAGAAGGAAAAGGGAAAAGATAGAAATAGGAAGAGACCAAGGAAAAAGATAGAAGGGAAAGAAGGAAAAAGGTAAATACAGGAAGAGACGAAGAGGGAAAAAGATACAGAAGAGAAAGAAGGAAAAAAGATAATAATAGGGGGAGGTAAAGAAGGAAAAAGATAAAGGATAAAGAAGGAAAAAGATAGAAGAAAAAGAAGGAAAAAGATAGAAGGAAAAAGGGAAAAAGATTGAAGAAAAAGAAGGAAAAATGATAAGGAAAGACATCAAGAAAGAAAGATAAATGAAAAAAAGGGAAAAAGAAATAGAAATGAAGGATAACACAAAAACATCTAAAAAATATCGTAAACCACAAAATTAAAAAATATATCGTAAACCAAAAAAATCGAAAAAATACCGTAAAAAAAAAAAATCGAAAAAATACTGTAAAAAAATCGAAAAAAATACCGTAAAAAATCGAAAAAATATCGTAAACCAAAAATCGAAAAAAACATCGTAAACCAAAAAAATCTTTTAAAATATTGTTAAAAAATCTAAAAAAAATTGTAAACAAAAAAATTTAAAAAAAAAATCGTAAAAATCTAAAAAATATCGTAAGCAAAAAATCTAAAAAAAAATTCGTAAAAAAAAATCTAAAAAAAAATCGTAAACAAAAAATCTAAAAAAAAATCGTAAAAAAAATCTAAAAAAAAAAATCGTAAACAAAAAATCTAAAAAAATTCGTAAAAAAAAAAAAAATCTAAAAAAAATTCGTAAACAAAAAATATAAAAAAAAATCGTAAACAAAAAATCTAAAAAAAATCGTAAACAAAAAATCAAAAAAAAATTCGTAAACAAAAAATATAAAATCGTAAAAAAAAAAATCTAAAAAATATCTTTAAAAAAAAAAAAAATCGTATAGATGTTGACACCACGAAAAATTTTTCACCTTCGCTTTTTAATTCTCAAGATAATTTATTTCCTTTTTTTCTTTATCTTTATCTCCTACTTCTTTTAATTTATTCCCTTTTTTTTCTTCATTCTTGCTGTCTACGCTCGATTTATTTATTTATTTATTTTTTATTTACCTGTGCAGGTTGACACTTATCCAGTCTGATCCAGTGTTGATATTAAGCTGAGAGGAAGTCCTAGGAGCCAAAGAGCTAAGAGTGAGCCATGGGAGCCACAGAATTAGAACCCACAGTTAAGAATGAGTCCTAGGAGCCAGAGTAAGTCACAGAAACCACAGAGCTAGGAGTGGGTGAGTCCTAGGAGCCACGATCTTAGTAGCCAGAGCTAAGAGAATCCTAAGAGCCACAGAGCTAAGAGTCCTAGGAGCCACAGAGCTAAGAGTCCTAGGAGCCACTGAGCCAAGAGTCCTAGGAGCCACAGAGCTAAGAGTCCTAGGAGCCACTGAGCCAAGAGTCCTAGGAGCCACAGAGCTAAGAGTCCTAGGAGCCATTGAGCCAAGAGTCCTAGAAGCCACTGAGCCAAGAGTCCTAGGAGCTACAGAGCTAAGAGTCCTAGGAGCCACAGAGCTAAGAGTCCTAGGAGCCACTGAGCTAAGAGTCCTAGGAGCCACAGAGCCAAGAGTCCTAGGAGCCACAGAGCTAAGAGTCCTAGGAGCCACAGAGCTAAGAGTCCCAGGAGCCACAGAGCTAAGAGTCCTAGGAGCCACAGAGCTAAGAGTCCTAGGAGCCACAGAGCTAAGAGTCCTAGGAGCCACAGAGCTAAGAGTCCCAGGAGCCACAGAGCTAAAAGTCCTAGGAGCCACAGAGCTAAGACTCCTAGGAGCCACAGAGCTAAGAGTCCTAGGAGCCACAGAGCTAAGAGTCCTAGGAGCCACAGAGCTAAGACTCCTAGGAGCCACAGAGCTAAGAGTCCTAGCAGCCACAGAGCTAAGAGTCCTAGGAGCCACAGAGCCAAGAGTCCTAGGAGCCACAGAGCTAAGAGTCCTAGGAGCCACAGAGCTAAGAGTCCTAGGAGCCACAGAGCTAAGAGTCCTAGGAGCCACTGCGTTAATGGCTCGTCTTGTTAGTATTCTCGAAGGGAATCTTTAAATTTAATCCAGTTTTACCCAATTTTCTGACTGGATGACTGTGGATGGGGAGGAGAGGAGGGGAGAGGAGAAGGGAAGAGGAGAAGAAAGGAAGAGAGGGGAAGGGAGAAGAAAGGAGAGGAGAGAAGACAGGAGGAGAGGGAAGAAGAAAGGAGAGGAGGGGAAGGGAGGAGAGGAGAGAAATGAAGAGAAGAGAGGAGAGGAGAGGAGACGAAGAAGAGAGGAGAGGAGAGAAGAGGAGAGGAGAGGAAAGGAGAAAAAAGGAGAGGAGAGGAAAGAAGAGAAGACGAGGGAGGGACAGGAAAAAGAGAGGTAAGGAGGAGAGGAGGACAGCGGCTACAGGAGACGGGAAGAAGAGGAAGAAACTGAAGAGGAGAGGAGAGGAGGGGAGAAGTCAAGGCGGAGGAGAGAGGAGCGTATCTATCTATTTCCTAGTTTATCTATTATCACCCTGTCTATTCCTCACCTCTCAGTCTGTCTATCTATCCATCCATCTATCTACCTGTCTTTCCATGTCAATTTACCTTCAGTCTATCACCTCACTCCTCATTATCTATCGTGTCTATCTATCTATCCATGTCAGTTTATATTCAGCCTATCCACCCGTCTATCTATCTATCTACCTACTATCTATCTATTCTAAATATCTATCTACCTATTATCTATGTATCTATCTTCCTACTATCTTTCTGTCTACTATCTACCTATCTACCCGTCTATCTATCTATCCGCCAGTACCCACAGTAACTACAACAGAGGCTTGGCCACTGGCTATATACTGGCAAAACGTGAGGGGCCTGCGTGTGTGTGTGTGTGTGTGTGTGTGTGTGTGTGTGTGTGTGTGTGTGTGTGTGTGAGAGAGAGAGAGAGAGTAGGGTCCAGGAGGAGGGGTAGCTGTGTTATTCTTCCCTCGCCCGACTCGTTACTTAAGTGAATCAAAGTTAGCAAATTGGCTGCTTGGCCGCTTTCACAATACTGGGGCTTCTTACACACACACACACACACACACACACACACACACACACACACAAAATACACACACACACACACACACACACACACACACAGACACAAGGCTAACATCAAGGCTACAAAAACATTGCAAGTCTTCCCCCTTCTCTCTCTCTCCCACACACACACACACATTTCTCCTTCAAGCTTCCTGTCTGTCTGTCCATATATCTATCTAGTTTGGTCTCGTCTGTCTATCTATCTATCTGTCTCTTCCTCCTTCCTCTCCTCTCTCTCTCTCTCTCTGCAACACCAACACAACAATACTGATGAAAAACAATGTTGCACAGCCTCGTAACACTCAACAACACTTAGCCTCAATAATGCAAGAGGGTGCAACGGGTCCTTCATACTGACTCCTGTTGCAAATGATATTGACCCCTTGTTGCAGGATCTCAGCGTGCAACAGAGAGCAAGAAGTTGAAATATGCACGGAAAATTGGTGTGTGTGTGTGTGTGTATGTGTGTGTGTTTTGGTGTGTGTGTGTGTGTGTGTGTGTGTGTGTGTGTGTGTGTTATAATGATGCATGGAGAGAGAGAGAGAGAGAGAGAGAGAGAGAGAGAGAGAGAGAGAGAGGTAAGAAAAACAAAGAACAGAAGAAACAAGGAAGATGGAAGAGGAAGAAGAGGAAGATGCTAAAGAAGACACGAAGAGGAAGAAGATGCTAGGAAGAGGAGGAGGGAGATCTGATGAGGAAGAGGAATATTTTAAGAAGGACGAGGAGAAGGAGGAGGAGGAAGAGGAAAAGATTGATGCGAGAGGAAGAATGAGCATATATGAAGGGAGAATAAGTGAATTTTATATAAATGGGGAGAGGAATATCTTATCTGTGCATAATTTGTAGGGAGATGGGGAGAGAAGGAAAGAGGAGAGGGGAGCGGGAGAGAGGAGAGGGGAAAGAGGAGGGGGGAGAGAGGAGAGGAGAAGGGGGAGAGGGAAGGATGTGGTGAGTGAAGAGGAGGAGGAGGAAAGAGGTAGAGAAGGAGACAGGAGAGAATTTGAAGGAAGAATCAGTGAGAAGATAAGGCAAGAGAGAGAGAGAGAGAGAGAGGTAGTGAAATGGGTGTTGTGGAGAGCAAGGTGATTTGTCTTGTAAATCTGACAGTCCTAGGCAATTCCAATTTCTAAGATTGAGAGGGAGGGGAAGGGAGCGAGGGAGGGGAGGGGAGGGGAGGGGAGGGGAGGGGGAGGGAGGGAAGGGGAGGTGGTTAGGGAGAGGAAAGAAAGAAGAGGAGGGTAGAATGGTAAGGGAAAGAGGGAAGGAAGGAAGGAGGGGAGGGATGGATGGATGGATGGAGGGAGGGATGGATGGATGAATGGATGGATGGATGGATGGATGAATGGATGGATGGATGGAGGGAGGGAGGAAGGGGATGGAGGGAGGGAGGGAGAGGAGGGGAGGGCAGAAGACAAGGAAAAGAGGGAAGGAAGAAGGGGAGCAAGGAAGCGTGGAGAGAAAAGGAGGAAAGAGAGGTGAGGGAGAGAGTTACAGTCGGAGAGGATGAGGGGGGGAGGGAGAAGAAATGGGAAGGAAGTGGAGGGAGAAACAGGGAAGGAAGGGAGGATATAAAGGGAGGGGAAGAAAGGGGGAGGGGAAGGGAGAGGGAGAGAGGGAGGGAGGAAACGATGGGAGGGAGGAGAGGGAGAGAGAGTTTGTTATGACGTAGTGATAGATGGGAGAAAGAGGGAGAAAGGACTGTGAAGAGAGTGAGAGAGAGGGAAAATGAGGAAGAGGAAGAGGCAGAGAAGAAAACCAGGAGGAAAAGATGGAGGAAAAAGAGGAGGAAAGATGGAGGAAAGGAAATATGAGTAAGGAGGGGGAAAAATTTTTATGCCGAGAAAGTAATATAAGACTGTAAAATTCCTTAAAGTTATAGAGGAGGAGGAGGAGGAGGAGGAAGAGGAGAAGGAGGAAGAGGAGGAGGAGGAGGAGGAGGGGAGAAACTGGGAGGAAGAGTGAGAGAGAGAGAGAGAATCATTTTTTTTATTCCATACCACGACTGAATTTCTCTCTCTCTCTCTCACCTGTTACCTGAAGGAAGGATCAATCAACCACAACAGGTAATCCCCAAAGCTAATCCGGGATGGTGGTAGCTGTAATCCCCCTGTGTGTGTGTGTGTGTGTGTGTGTGTGTGTGTGTAATAGTGGTGGTTGGTGGAATGTTGGTCAGCTGTGGTGGTGGTGGTGGTAGTTGTGGTGGGAATGTTGGTAGTTGTGGTAGAAACGGTAGTTGGGGTAGTAATGTTGGTAGCTGTGGTAGGAATGTTTGTGGTTATGGTAGTAATGCTGGTAGTCGTGGAATGCTGGTAGTTGTGGTAGGAATGTTGGTAGTTGTTGTGGGAATGTTGGTAGTTGTGGTAGGAATGTTGGTAGTTGTGGTAGGAATGTTGGTAGTTGTGGTAGGATATATTTGTAGTTATGAGGGACAGACAAAAGCAGAGGAGAGAAAATGAAGACAGTAGATAAAAAGTGGAGGAAGAAAGAGGGAAGAAGGAAGAAAGAGGGAAGAAGGAAGAAGGAAGAAAGAGGGAAGAAGGAAGAAAGAAGAGGGAAGAAGGAAGAAAGAAGAGGGAAGAAGGAAGAAAGAAGAGGGAAGAAGGAAAAAAGAAGAGGGAAGAAGGAAGAAAGAAGAGGGAAGAAGGAAGAAAGAGAGAGAGGGAGAAAGAAGGGATGAGTAAGTGTGGAGGGAGGGAGGGAAGAACAAAGGAAGGGAGGGAGGGAGGGAGAGTACAGGAAGCTCATGATGACAAACCCAGGCATCCACCATCTTGACCTTAGCCCCCCCCCTCCCCTCTCTCTCTCTCCCTCTCCTCCAATCGTCCTTTCTTCCTCTCCCAACTAACCATTCTAACATTCCTCTCTCTCTCTCTCCCTCTCTCACACACACACACACACACCAAGTAACCAATTCACTCTTTCCTCTGCCATCCACCAATTCCCCCTTAACCTCCTCCCCTCCCTCCCTCCCTCTCTCTCTCTCTGACGTGATTAGGGGTACTGTGACATCAAGGGGGGCCAGATCAGTGACTTCTTTTGATGTCTCTCGCAGTCAGAGTTTAGACCTATCGAGGACACGTGAATTCCCCTTTTAACTTCTACGTGAGTGGAGAGAGGGAGGGTAATGCGATCAAATGGAGGGGAGGGGAAAGAGGGAGGGGAGGGGGGAGAAAGAGGGGGAATATTTGATAGAAGGGAATGGGAAGAATGAGGGGAGAGGGAAGGGGGAGGGAGGAAGAGGGGAGAGATGGAGGAATATTCGATAGAAGGGAATGGGAGGGAGGGAGGAAGTGGGGAGCGATAGGAGAGTAATCGAAGGGGAGAGGAGGAGGGAGGGGAAGGGGAGGGGAGGGAGAGGGAAGGAGGAAGAGGGGAGAGAGAAGGGAATAATCGACAGAAGGGAATAGGAAGAAGAATGAGGGAAGGAGAAGAGGGAGGGGGGAGAGGGAAGAAAGTAATAAAGGGAGGGAAGGTGGAGGGAATGAGGGAGGAAAAGGGGGGTGATATTTGTATGAATTAGAGACAGATCGGGAGGAGAAAGTGACAGAGAGGAGGGTAGGGGAGAGGGAGTGAGAGGGGAGAAGAGAGGAAAGAGGGGAGAGGTAGATGAAAGGGAGAGGGGAGAGGGAGGGGAGGGGAGAGATAAAGGAATAAAGGAGAGAAAAGGGAGAAATGAACAGAGTAATGCTATCAAAGGGGAGGGGAGGGGAGAGGAAGGGAGGGGAGGAGGGGAGGGGAGAAAAAGGGGAGGAATAAACGACAGAAGGGAATAAGAAGGAGAAAGAGAGAAGGTAATGGGATAATCTGAGAGAGAGAGAGAGAGAGAGAGAGAGAGAGAGAGAGAGAGACAGGCAAGACAATAACATTAGAGTAAACCTTTTGCAACAGCCCTTTACCTTTGTTGAGCCTCTCTCTCTCTCTCTCTCTCTCTCTCACACACACACAGACACACTCAAAATTCTTCTTGCATTTTTTCCTGTAATTTCCCCGTCCAAATTAATCAACACTTCTTTGCATCTTTTAGTAGGAAATTATGTTGCAACACGAGCAACTTCAATCACATTCTCTTGCAATACTGGGATTCTCTCTCTCTCTCTCTCTCTCTCTCTCTCACACACACACACACACACACACACCGTCTCTCTATATTTATCTCTCTCTCTCTCTCTCTCTCAAAACTCTGCACTGTGTCATCAGAGAGCAGATGGGAATGCTTTGAGGTATGTATATTAAGTGGGGACTCTCTTCCTCCTCCTCTCTCCCCCTGGAAAAAGGTACGCACACACGTAATTGATACACGAGGCATTTGTGTGTGTGTGTGTGTGTGTGTGTGTGTGTGTGTGTGTGTGTGTGTGTGTGTGTGTGTGTGTGTGTGAGAGAGAGAGAGAGAGAGAGAGAGAGAGATACATACATACAACTGAATTATCTACCTAAATAGATATAGACAGACAGGTAAATAGATAGTTAATAGACAGACACAGACTGATAGGAGTAGATAGACAGATAGATAGGCGGATTCCTTTCCTACCCTCTCCTATCACCACCTCTCTTTCTCCTATTCTTATATCCTATCTTCTACCGCCATCATCATCATCATCACCATCATTTTCATCATAATCACCACCACCACCTTTTCTCCCATTCTTCATCTATAACGACATTCCCTTCTCTTCTCTCTCCTATTATCTCCTCCTATCTCCTACTGCCATCATCATCATCATCATCATCACCACCACCAATTCCCCCATTCTTCTTCTATAACGACATTCCCTTCTCTTCTCTCTCTCTTATTATCTCTTCCTCCTATTCCTATTATCATTCTTATCTCCTGTCTCCTACTGCCATCATCATCATCATCATCATCATCATCAATCATCATCATCAGCACCCAACCATATTCCCTTCTCTTCTCTCTCCTAGTATCTCTTTCTCCTATTATTATCCTTATCTCCTATCTCCTCCTATCTCCTACAGCCATCATCACCATCATCCTTCCTCCACCACGCCTGAGATATTCCAAGTCTTCCCCTCTTTTTTCTTTTTGCTCTCTTTCTCTTTTTTTTCCTCTTTTCTGCTATCTTTTTTTTTGCTCTCTTCTGTCTCCTGTTTCCTTCCATCTTTCTTCTCTCTTTTCTCTCTCTCTCTCCCCTCTCTCGTCCACTGTTATTCTACTACTACTATTATGGTACTACTACTGCTACTACTATTCCTGCTACTACTACTACTATTACTACTACTACTACCACCACCACTACCACTATTACTACTGTACTACTACTACTACTACTATTACTATCACTCTCTCTTACTACTACTATCACTCTCTTTCTCTCTCTCTCTCTCTCTCCCTCTCCCTTTTTCTTTACCATCCTTCCCTCCTCCCAATTCCCTTCTTATATTCTCCCTTCCCTCCCTCCCTCCCTCTCTCCCTCCCTCCCTCCAAGGGCTAGAAAAATACCACCTTCAGATACACGCTTTTTCCTCAGCCTTCCTGATATAAATATTGGGAGGGAGGGAGGGAGGAGGGGAGGGAAGGGAGGGAGGGAGGGAGGTGGAAAAGAGGGAAGAAGGTGGGAAGGAAGGAGAGGATATAGGTGTGGAGGGAGGGAAGGAGCGAGAGAAGGTGGAGGTGGGAAAGGAAGGAAAGAGGGAGGGAGGGAGGACAGGAGGCAAAAGGAAGGAGGTAGGAGGAAGAGATGGAGGGAAGGATGGAGAGAGGGGGGAGAGAAATGAGAGGCAGAGGAAATGAAAAAATAAGGGAGATGGAAGAGAGAGGGAAGGAAGGGAAGAAGGAGGTAGAAAGGAGAGGGGGAGGATGGGATAGAATAAGAGGAGATGGAGAGAGAAGATGGGAGGGAAAAGAGGGAAGATGGGAGGGAAGGAGGAGGGAAAGGATTGGGAAGGGGAAAGAGAGGATGCTTGGGAGAGGGAAGGAGGGGAGGGGAGGGGAGGGAAAAGAGTGAGAGTAGGAGGAGAAGGAAGAAGAGAGCAAGGAGAAAAGAGAAAGGAAAACACAGAAGAGAAAATATCAACCTTGACAGTAAAAAAAAAAGAAAAAAAAAAAAAAGAAAAAGAAAAAAGAGGAAGGAAGAACTAGAGATAAATGAGGAGGAGGAGGAGGAGGAGGGAGGGAGGGAGAGAAAAATAATAGGAGGAGGAAATTAGAAAGACTAAAGAGGAAAATAAAGAGGAGGAGGAGGAGGAGGAAAGAAGGAGAGACTGGACAGAAAGTAAGGAGGAGGAGGAGGAGGAGGAAAGGAGGAGGGAAATACCTACCCAGGGAGGGGAAAATTGCTGAGGGAGGAAAAATGGATCCGCTGCGAGAAACAATAGCCGATCAGGGAGAGAGAGAAAAAAAAAAGTTTATTACTTTTATGGGTCATTTTTCATTATTATTATTATTATTATTACTACTACTATTATTATTATTATTATTATTATTATTATTATATCCATTATTGTGCTTTATACATCATTATTATTATCATCATCATCACAATACTAATAATAAAAATAATAATAATAACGATACAACTAGTAGTAGTAGTAGTAGTAGCAGCGGTAGAGAGAGAGAGAGAGAGAGAGAGAGAGAGAGAGAGAGAGAGAGAGAGAGAGAGAGAGAGAGAGAGAGAGAGAGAGAGAGAGAGAGAGAAGAAAAGGAAGAAAGGGAAATAAGGGAGGGAAGATGGGAGTGAGAGAGGAAAGAGGGAGGGAGGGAAGGAATAAGGGAGATAAAGAAGGAAAGGTGAAGGAGGAGGAGAGGTGTTCCATCATTGTCTGGTGAGGTGGCGGGTAAGGAAGGAGGAAGGAAGGAAGAGAAGTAGGAAGGAAGACATGCAGAAGGGACAAAAGGAATGATAAGAGAAATAACGATAAATATGGCCTGATGGATGGAGAGTGGGAAGGAAGGAAAGAAGGAAGGAAGGAAGGAAGGAAGGAATAACGTACTGTATAAATGGACTGAACGATGGATAATAAATAACGAAGAGAGAATTAATTACAATATTATACACTGAATGCAATCTTATTTTTCTCTCCTCTTTTTGTTGTTAAGTAAGTGTAACAAAAAAAATTAAGAAGTATATACAGTAAGTAAAGGAGAGTGAGGTATTCGTCTCTCTCTCTCTCTTTAATTCTATCCTTTCTTTCTCCTCATCTGTATCCCCTTTCTCATCGTTAATTATATTCTCTCTCTCTCTCTCACTCTATCTTTCTCTCTTTCTCTCTCTCTCTGGTTTGGTCATCAGTCCACACACAGTAACATCTGACAATAATGCAACAAACACCACCACCACCGCAGCTGTGGTGGTGGTGGTAGTTTGGTGGATGGTTGTGGTAGTTGTTTGTGGCTGTGGTGGTTGTTTGTGGTGGTGGTGGTGTTTGTTTGTGGTTGTGGTAGTGGTTGTTTGTGGTGGTGGTGGTGGTGTTTGCTTGTGGTTGTGGCAGTGGTTGTTTGTGGTGGTGGTGGTGGTGTTTGCTTGTGGTTGTGGTAGTGGTTGATCTTTGTTCTGTGTAAAAGGGGAGAAAAGTGAGAGAGGGGTGAGAGAGGAGAGAAGGGAGGGGGTTAGAGAGGGAAGGGGGTGAGAAGGGAGAGGGAGAGGGGAGGGAGAGGAGTGAGGAAAGGGGGAGAGAGGGGTGAGGGGTGAGGGAGAGGGGAGGAAGGGGTGAGAAGGGAGAGGGTGAGAGAGGGGAAAGGGTTAGAGAGGGGAGAGGGGGAGAGGAGTGAGGAAGGGGGGAGAGGTGAGAGGGGAGGTGAGAGGGGTGAAGGGGTGAATCAGGTGTTAAGTATGAGGGATAGGGATGATGGGAGAGAGAGAGAGAGAGAGAGAGAATTAGTAAGAGGGGTGGAGGTAAGATAACAGACTTGCTTCATTATTGGGGAAGACGATGATGCATGTTTTCATCTTGTGTATCGACTAGGAGAGCAGAAGGGAAGAAGAAGGGAGGAAATGAAGAAGGAAAGAAGAAGGGAGGAAATGAGGAAGGAAAGAAGAGGGGAAAGAAGGGAGGAAATGAGGAAGGAGAGAAGATAGAGGAAGAAGAGGAGGAGAAAGAGAAAGGGGAAGGCGATAGGAAGAATGAGAAAAGGGAAGGAAGATGGGAAGGAGTAAAGGAATGAAGAAGGGAGGACATGAAGAAGGAAAGAAGATGGAGGAAGAAGAGCATGAGGAGAAAGAGAAAGCGGAAGCAGAGGGAAGAGAAGGGGAAAGAAGATGGAAAGAAGAATGAAGGAAATGAAGAAGGAAATGAAGATGATGGGAGAAGAGGAAGTATATGGAAGAAGAATGGAGGAAATGAAGGAAAAAGGATGGGAGAAAAAAGGAGAATATATAAAAAAAAAGGGAGGAGAAAAGAAAGAAGGAAGGAAGGGAGAAAAGAGAAGAGAAAGAGGCAGGAAAGAGGGAGGGAGAAGAGAGGAAGGAAAGGAGAAGAGAGAAATGGACGCAGGAAGGGAGAAGAAAGAAGATAGAAGAAGAGGGAAGAAAAATGAAAGATAAAAAGAGAGAGAGAGAGAGAGAGAGAGAGAGAGAGTGAAAGAGAGCCAGCTTTAATTAGCGGCACTAATCCACACCCACACATATTTATCTCACTTCTCCCTCCTCTCCTTTCCTCATCTCTCTCATCCCTCCTCCTCCTCCTCCTCCACCTCTCCCCTCCCTCCTTTTCTTCCTTTCTTCACCTTTCCCATCCCTCTCCCTCCATATCACTCATATTCTCCCTCCTTTCTTCCCTCCGTCTCTCCTTCCCTCCCTCCATCCCTCCCCGTCACACCTATCTCACTCTTCACCTCTCCCATCCCTCTCTCCTTCCTCCCTCCATCCCTCCCCGTCACACCTATCTCACTCTTCACCTCTCCCATCCCTCTCTTCCTCCTCCTCTTCCCTCCATCTCTCCACCCCTCCCTCCCTGTCATATATCTGTCTCACTTTCGCCTGAACGTGGTTTGGGTTTAGACAAGATGCGCCGATTTTCTGCCACTGCCGTCAAGAGCAAGCACAAATCCTCAATTCCCCTAACACCTCTTCCTGGGCGATTTATTCTGCTTATGACAGCCTTTTCTGTGTTTCTCAATTCATTCTTGCATCACCACACACTGTATGGAAAAAAAAAAAAAAATCACCCAGCCGTAGCCAAAAAATAAATCGCTATGGAAGAGGTGTTAGGGAACTTCCTTAACCACCTAAACTACCATCCTAACTACCAGAACGTCTTATCTATACTATCTGTACTATTTTTCCTATCTACACTACCTTATCTATTTATATATTTCACCATCACTACCATCTATACTATTCCCTAACTACAAAGGTAACTACACATCCTCTATTCCCCACCTGATCTTAACACCTTGACTATCAGAAGGCTTGGATCTTCACTATCTATACTATTTTCTTACTATTTCCTACTATCTACGTACACATTATTCTATTTATATATTCTTTTATGGGAAGAGAAATTACACTTCCTAACAAACTCAGTGTGATTCCTTAGTGTGTGTGTGTGTGTGTGTTTGTGTGTGTGTGTGTGTGTGTGTGTGTGTGTGTGTGTGTGTGCCCCTCTCTCTCTCTCTCTCTGTTTCTCTCCCCTCGTTCCCCTTCTCTCTCCCTCTTTCTCTCCCCTCGTTCCCCCTCTCCCCTTCTTTCCCCCTCTCCCCACCACCAAACACCCCAATCAACCCAAAACTACCCAACTTCCCCCCAACACCCCACCATCACAGGCCCCAACAACAAAGGGGAATAACACACAGCCAACCTTACCTGAAGTTACCTATGCAAATCACACCTTATTAATCCCATACCTGTCCACCAATAACCCCTCCTTTATTCCACTGTGATCTTTCTCTTGTTTTATTTTATCTTAGAATTACTTTGATTTAGAGGGAAAATAAACA
This sequence comes from Coenobita brevimanus, assembly GCF_032717465.1. Taxonomy (NCBI): domain Eukaryota; kingdom Metazoa; phylum Arthropoda; class Malacostraca; order Decapoda; family Coenobitidae; genus Coenobita; species Coenobita brevimanus. The sequence continues at coordinate 628,742 of NC_136987.1, forward strand.
CACTTACACATTGACTGATACACACACATACACATACATATATACACAGACACACACACACAAAAATCATACATACATACATACAGGCACACACACACACACACACAAAATCATACATACACAGACACACACACAAGCTCAGTCTGCCTCGTTCTGTATTATGTACCACCCCACTCCACGACAACCCGGGTATACTCATAAATAATCCCGCGGGCAGTAGTCTCCATAGGGACGGGGTAGAGGTAGACTGGTAGACCCTATGCCATATTCAACGAGGCAGCGTGGAGAGGTTACGCTGCATGGGGTTAGGATCGATATGGGGAGGAGAGGAGGCAGGTCAACTCTGGAACTGTCTCCCTCTGTCCTTATTTCCTACTGCCTATGACCTCCTGTCTTTCCAACGCAGTCTGTCCAGGCACCTCGAAAGGAACGGATCTGGAATTTGGCTTTCTGTTGTCTTGCTTTTGTTTTTTCTTAGAGGGAAAAATCTTGGGGGCTCCTGGCCTTTGGTTCCTTCTTCCCTGCACACACACACACACACACACACACACACACACACACACACACACACACACAGACGGCAAGCCAATTTCTCATAGGTAACTTTAACCTGTACTCTTGACGGTTCAGAAGGCTCCCTAGCACCTCTTCCTTAGCGATTTATTTCAGGAGGGGGAGGCAAAAACGTCGATGGCGTCTGACTGGTACACGACACATCAATATACGTACGTAGCTTCGGTGATGTGCTAAACCTACTCCATCGATTAATTTCGTTTATAAAGGCTTCAACACGCTTGCCTCTGTGCTTTGGTCACCTACTGGCGGCTCTCCATGCTGCTCGATCTCTAGCAGCCCCTCTATTCAGTCCCTTATCCCTGAGGCCACACTCTATGACCCCGTTCCAGGTCTTTCTCGGTCCACCTCTTGCAACATCACCCTTTACGTTCCCATGTCTCACCCTCCGCACCCAGATGTCACCCTCCATCCTCTCCACATGCCCAAACCATCTCAATCTGCCCCTCCTCATCACAACACCAATACACTCCAGTCTCTTCCTTCAATCGCAATCCTAGCCAACCCCAGGCCTCGCATTCAAGGACGCATTGCACATCCACCTAATCACTGACATTTCTGTACGTTTGAGCCTACGAATATCCTCTTCCTTTACTGCCCAGGTCTCTCTACCATACAGCATTACACTCCTACCTAGTAAAACTTAATAACATGATATACTGCCTTTAACCTGGCCTAAAATTGCCACCTCTCCATCTTGAATGTTGAGTTGTAACAATATATTAACACTACAATATGATGCAATACTCCGTTCACTTGATCTTGGCATAAAATTGTCAACCCTCTGAGCTACCTACACACACACACACACACACACCTACCTACCTCCCACACACACAAAACCACTCACCTACACACATACCCATCCACACACACACACACACACACACACACACACACACACACACACACACACACCTATCTACCCCCCCCACACACAAATCCACCCACCCACACACTTACGCACCTACCTGTCTACCTACCTATCTCCACACGCACACACACACACATTTTCCTACCTACCTACCCACCCATCCCAACGCACATACTCATCTACCTACCTACCTGTCTATCCACACACACACACACACACACACACACACACACACACACACACACACTCACACAATGTACTCCAAATGTACAGTACAGAAGCACATTTCAGTACACCTGAAGGCGAGTTAGAGTAGTTTAGTTAAGTGCTAAAGGGGCCAGGGGGTTGTGTGTGTGTGTGTGTGTGTGTGTGTGTGTGTGTGTGTGTGTGTGTGTGTGTGTGTGTGTGTGAGAGAGAGAGAGAGAGAGAGAGAGAGAGAGAGAGAGACCGGGACGAGGTAAGAGGATGAAAAACACGAGAGAGAAGGAAGGGAGAGCTGCTAGGAGGAAGGGAGGGAGGGAGGGAAGGCAGGACAAAAGAAAAAGGGAGAGAAAAAGAGTTAGTAGGGTAAGAAATTATAGAGTAGTCTCTTATGAGGAATGGGTAAGTAGCTTGGAGAGAGAGAGAGAGAGAGAGAGAGAGAGAGAGAGAGAGAGAGAGAGAGAGAAATATACCAAGCTCAACGCGCCAGAATAAGCATAACGATTTTCTTTCTTCCTTTATTGTCTTAAGTAACCTAAGCAATGTCTTGAAAGAAACTTATAAGTGTCTTGGAAGAAACTTATAAGTGTCTTGAAAGAAACTTATAAGTGTCTTGGAAGAAAGTTATAAGTGTCTTGGAAGGAACTTATAAGTGTCTTGGAAGAAAGTTATAAGTGTCTTGGAAGAAAGTTACAAGTGTCTTGGAAGGAACTTATAAGTGTCTTGAAAGAAACTTATAAGTGTCTTGGAAGAAAGTTATAAGTGTCTTGGAAGGAACTTATAAGTGTCTTGGAAGGAACTTATAAGTGTCTTGGAAGAAAGTTATAAGTGTCTTGGAAGAAAGTTATAAGTGTCTTGGAAGGAACTTATAAGTGTCTTGGAAGAAAGTTATAAGTGTCTTGGAAGAAAGTTATAAGTGTCTTGGAAGGAACTTATAAGTGTCTTGGAAGGAACTTATAAGTGTCTTGGAAGAAAGTTATAAGTGTCTTGGAAGGAACTTATAAGTGTCTTGGAAGAAAGTTATAAGTGTCTTGGAAGAAAGTTATAAGTGTCTTGGAAGAAAGTTACAAGTGTCTTGGAAGGAACTTATAAGTGTCTTGGAAGAAAGTTATAAGTGTCTTGGAAGAAAGTTATAAGTGTCTTGGAAGGAACTTATAAGAAGGAGCCAAGAGTAATAAGACGGTGATCAAAGGACTCGTGGATATGACAGGAAAATTGCAAAGATCTTAGTATGCAACATTGAAAATCTTACTTTGCAACATTAATGAAAAAAAAAAGTTAAAAAATAAAAAAAAAGGCATGGAGTTGGCTGCATGTTTTCATTTTTTGAGAGATGATTAGAGTATACACACACACACACACACACACACACACACACACACACGTAAACATACACCCCAACCCAACCTCTCTGTCTGTCTCTCTCTCTCTCTCTCTCTCTCATTCCACTGTGACGAATTAATAGGTTACCTGAAGAGGAAAAAAATAATAAACGAGCAATTTTCTGCCTTAACAACTTCCTATGGCGATTTATATTTCAGTGGGAGCAAGAAATGAAGGTCCCGGGTTCGACTCTGGGTACTCCGTTTTTTATACGTGTTTTTCAGGGGTATATTAATTGATTTTGAGTTTATATTTGCGTGTGTGTTTTTTTTTAGTAACATATATACATACATACACAGATACATACATATACTAGTACCCCCCTTCTCTCTCTCTCTCGCTCTCTCTCTCTCTCTCTCTCCTTGACAAATGATCCCTTCCCCCCCAAACACTTCCGTCATTTCCTTCCTCTTCCTTCCTTCCTTCATATGTTTATTCATTTTCTTCTACCATTTCTTTATCAGTCAATAACACTTGCACTGTGCTCTGCCTTCTTTCTTCCATCCATCCTTCCTTCCTTCTTTCCATCCATCCTTCCCTTCACTCATTTATCCATCCAACTATCCCTCCTCTCTTCCATCCATCCATGTTTCCTTTCTTCCATCTATCCTTCCCTTCCTCCACCCATTTACCCATCCAACCATCCTTCCTTTCTTCCATCCATCCATCTTTCCTTTCTTCCATCCATCCATCTTTCCTTCTTTTCTTGCGTCCATCCATCCATCTGT
>NC_136987.1:637500-640000 GCF_032717465.1 Coenobita brevimanus
CATATTATCCATTCATTCCTCTCTCTCTCTCTCTCCCTCTCTCACACACACGCACACACACACACACACACACTCCATCCTTCCATATTATCCATTCATTCCTCTCTCTCTCTCTCTCTCTCTCACACACACACACACACACACTCCATCCTTCCATATTTTCCATTCATTCCTCTCTCTCTCTCTCTCTCCAGCAAGGCAAAACGCTTCATATATTTACACAATGCTCCTTCCCTTCCTCCCTTCACTCTCTCACTCATTCTTTTTCCTCCCTCCTCCTCCTCTTCCTCACGATTCTTCCTCATTCTCCTTCCTCCTCTTCCTCCATTCTTCTTCCTCTTCCTTGAGATGATCTTTTCCTCTTCCTTCTCCTCCTTACTTTCTTCCTTCTTCCGTCCTTACATCATTCTTTTTTCCTCCTCCTCCTCCTCACGAAATTCCTCCTCATCCTTCCTCCTCTTCTCCCTCCTTCCCTCCTCCTCCTTCCGACTTTCCTCCTCCTCTTCGCCCTCCCTCCTCCTCCCCCTTCCGACTTTCTTCCTCCTCTTCTTCATCCCTCCTCTTCCTCCTTACGACTTTCTTCTTCCTCCTCCTTACGACATTCTTCCTCCTCCTCCTCCCTACGACTCTTCATTCTTCTTCCTCTTCTCCCTCCTCCTCCTCCCCCATTGTCTTCTTCTCTCGTTCTCATTTCCTGATACCTCTTTCGTCTTCTCCTTATTTTTTCCCTTCCTCTTTATTCTCTCTCACTTCCACCCAGATTCCTCTTCCTTCTATAATTCACTCTCCTTCCTCTTCTATTCAATTTCCTCTTCCTCTTCGTCATTCACTCACTCATTCTCCCTCCTCCTCCTCCTTACTCACTCATTCTTCTTCCTGTTCCTGTTCCTCCTCCTCCTCCTTGTTCGTCTTCTCGCTACACGTAATAACATTGCATATTTCAACGCTCCTCCTCGTCTTAACCTCTCTCTCTCTCTCTCGCTCTCTCTTTCATCCATTCTTTCTTCTCGTTTGTTTCATTCTACGTTTTATTTCCATTTTTCTTCCATCCTTTTCTGCTAGCATCTTTCCCTCCTCCTCCTCCTCCTCTTCCACCTCCTCCTCCTCCTCTTCTACTTTCGCTTAGCAATAAAAAGGCACATTGTAACACACCTCATCACCTCACTCTCTCTCTCTCATAAAAATATTTACGTAATATATAGCCAAAGGATTACTCTCTCTCTCTCTCATACACACACACACACACGACTGTATGTATGTATGTATAGTACCGTGCACATTTACTAATATATATATATACGAAATCAGGGATGAGGCTGGTCACTCCCATTTTCAATGTCAGGACCAACTTGCCTAGCCCCGGGCCCCTACGCTCCTCATGGGGAAGCACAGGATTGGATGATGAATGAATGAATGATGAACAGTGCCACCCCGGGAAGGCGACACCCGTGCATGTATGTATGTATGTATATTGGTGTGTGTGTGCGTGTGTGTGTATCTATGTATGTATGTATTTATGGATGGACGGATGGATGTGTATGAATGTATGTATGTACGTATAACCGTGTGCGTGGGTGGCGAAGCTCAATAAGAATGCCGAATAGGGCAATATTGGTGGTAAGGCCAGGTGGGTAAGCAGGTGAGGAGGGGAGGAGAAAGAAGGAGAAGAAGGAAGGGGAAGAGGAGGGAGAGGGGAGGAAGGAAGGAAGGGGTCAAGAGAAAGGGAAGAGGAGGGGGGTAGGAGAGGAAGGACGGGAGGAAGGGAAGGAAGAGGAGGGGGAGGGGAAATGAAAGAAGGAGAGGAGAAGAGGTGAAGGACTGAAGCAAAGAGGAAGGGTTAGGAACAATGGGGGACAGAAGAGGAAGAGGAGGGGGGGATGGAAGGAAGAAAACTGGGGTAAGGAGGGGGGAGAGAAGGGAGGGGAGAAGGGAGGGAAAAGGAAGGGAGAGGTAGGGGAGGAAAGGAAGGGAAGGAGAAGTAAATTTAGGCGAATAAGGGTGAGGTAAAGGGAGGAGGAGGAGGAGGAGGGAGTAGAAGGGGAGGAAGAACGAAGACGAAGAGGTAGGGGGAAGGGGAAACTAGGTGAATGTAGGTAAAATAAGGCTGAAATTGTGAAACATTGGGGGGCAGGGCGACGTGGAGGCGATTTGTTTGTGGCCACCCCGTATGGGATTAAGGCGTCTGGCAATAGATAGACAGATAGACAGTGAAAACAAACAAACAAACATACTTCTCTTCATTGATAAAAATACCCCAGAACGAGCATGCAATCCGAAATTCTCTCTCTCTCTCTCTCTCTCTTTCTATCTATCTGTCTGTCTATCTATCTATATATATTTATGCATCTATAGAGGTAACTACTGACAAAAATGGAAAATACTCTGAACGAACCTCTCTCTCTCTCTCTCACACGCTCAAAAATAGTCCCCCAAAGATAAAGACAACTCATAATCAGGACCATACCTTCTCCTTGCGGTTGTTAGGTTGTTAGTGTGATTA
>NC_136987.1:645000-652500 GCF_032717465.1 Coenobita brevimanus
GGGAGGAAAGGAGGTGATGATAGGAGTAGCAGGCTCAACAAACACATTAGAGATGGTGTTGAGGGAAGCAGAGAGCAGTAATGGACACAGTTGCCTCTCTCTCTCTCTCTCTCTCTCTCTCTCACACACACACACACACACACACACACACACACACACACACACACACACACGCACGCACGCACGCACGCACACGCACACAAACACGAAAATTCTCAGCCTAGGTCTCTACATCCTCTGTCTTCACTCCCACCACCATCCATCCATATTTTCTCCCTCACTCTCCTCCCTCTTTCTCCCTGTATTTCCTCTCCCTCCCTCCCTCCTCCCTGTATTTCCTCTCTCTCCCTCCCTCCCTCCATCGTTACGAGCCAACTTAACATTACGTAAATTAGACGATTTTTTCCCAGCATGCGTGAGTGTCCGCCATTTGTCACTCGCTTGTCGATTCGTACTCTCTCTCTCTCTCTCTCTCTCACACACACACACACACACATTCCTCCTCTTCCTTTTCCTATTCTTACACTTCCTAATCCTCCTCCTCCTTCCCTTCCTCTTCCTCCTCCTACTCTTCCTCCTCATCCATCTACTACTACTATTACTTCTACTGCTACTACTACTACTACCCCACCCAACACCCCCTACCCCCAAAATAAAAACTCAAATAAATCATAATATAGACGCACCCTCCGCCCAATTACCCTTTTCCAAAATACAACTATAAAATTTTGAGTGAGAAAGAAAATCAAAAAAAATAATTAAAAAAAAAAAACAGCGTCCCTCTTCATTAAGCTTTCGCATTGATGTCAAAGCTTGGAATTTCTGACACTTGCATTCCCGTTTGGTGTGTGTGTGTGTGTGTGTGTGTGTGTGTGTGTGTGTGTGTGTGTGTGTGTGTGTGTGTGTGGGTGGGTGGGTGGGTGGAGGGGGTATGGGTGCTTGGGTGTGCGTGGGTGACTAGGGGGGATGTGTGTGTGTGTGTGTAAGGGAAAGTGGTGTATGGAAACACTGGATGAACGTAGATATGGAGACAAAACACAGACACACACACACAAACACTCACTCCCCCCTCTCCCACCTCTCTCTCTCTCTCTCTCTCTCTCTCTCTCTCTCACCATCTCCTTGAATCAGACTGCTACACACCAATCTGTCTACCTGTCTGTCTACCTGTCAGCGTCTTTACAGGTAAGGATAAATTCCCTTACCTATTTCTTCAGCCAAATAAAAACATCTGGAGATAAAAATGAAAGAATATGAGAACTAGAATGAGAAAGAATGAAGGAATATGAGAACTAGAATGAGAAAGAATGAAGGAATATGACAACTAGAATGAGAAAGAATGAAGGAATATGACAACTAGAATGAGAAAGAATGAAGGAATATGACAACTAGAATGAAACAGAATGAAGGAATATGACAACTAGAATGAAACAGAATGAAGGAATATGAGAACCAGAATGAAAAATAATTAGACTTTGTGAATAATGACAGTAGAATGAGGGTAGGGTGAATAATGAGGATGATGCTAAGACGCCTTCAGCTGGTGGCACTGATATAGCCAGGTGGATCGACTGCCGGGTTCTATATATTTACCTCACCTTCCTATCCCCCGAAAGGAAGGGGTGCGGGAGAGAGGTTAGATGGAGGGAAGGAAGGAGGAAGGATAGGTGGCCGTGGATAGGCTGAAGGAGGGAAGGAGGGGAGGAAGGATAGGTAGCCGTGGATAGGCTGAGAGAAGGAGGGAGGGAGTAGGGGGTTGAGGTTAGGTGAGGCAGGGAAGGAGGGGGCAGGGGACAGAGAATAGGTGGGTGAAGGAGGGATGGGGGGATGGGAGGAGGATAGGGTGCGTGAGTGAGTGAGTGAGTGAGTGAGGGAGGGGGTAGGAGGTAGAGGCTAGGCGAGGTGAGGGACAGGGAAGTGTTCAATGCTGGCTGAACTTGTTTAATGAAGTTTTGATGGAAATGATTGGAGAGAGAGAGAGAGAGAGAGAGAGAGAGAGAGAGAGAGAGAGAGAGAGAGAGAGAGGGACTTCTTTTGTTATGGGGATAAGTTATATAAAAAGCTAGACACACACACACACACACACACACACACACACACACACACACACACACACACACACACACAATTTCTCACACACAAAACACAACACACACACACTTCCTCCCACTCCACCTCCCCCCCCCTCTCTCTCTCTCTCTCTCTCCCATTACGAGTGTCCCAAAGCTCATTTTCAGGCATTTTTCCCTGGTTAATATCCTCTTTGCTTTTACACGCCTTCCCATCCTAGCCGGAACCCATTGTTAGAGCTTAATCCGGGGCTTAGGAGGCTTGGATTAGGGGATTAGAGGGTTAGATTAGGGGATTAGGCTGTTAGATGAGGGGATTAGAAGGTTAGAATAGAGGATTAGAAGGGCTAGAAGGATTGGGGTGTTAGATTAGGGGATTAGAAGGGATTAGGGTGTTAGATTAGGGGATTAGAAGGGATTAGGGTGTTAGATTAGGGAATTAGAAGGGATTAGGGTGTTAGGAAGGGTGTAGAAGGGTTAGAATAAAGGATTAGATAGGGTGTTAGAGGGGATCAGGGGACTGGATTAGGGGGTTAGAGGATTAGGGGTCTTAAGAGAGGATTAAGTAGATTAGGAGATGGGATTAAGGGATTAGAGAGGATTTAGAGAGCCAGGAGGAGTTAGATTAAGAGTTAAAAGGAGTTAGAATAAAGAGTTAGAAGGATTAGGTAAGAGATTAGGAAGGATTAGGCTAGGAGATAAGGTGGAGTAGATATGGTGTTAGGAAGGGTAGATAAGAGATTAGGAGAGGTAAGATAAGGGATTAGAGGGTTACAGGGATGAAATGTACTCTCTCTCTCTCACTCTCTCTCTCTCTCACACACACACACACACACACACACAATTTCTCCCACACACAAAGCTTACAAACATACTCTCTTCCTCCCCCCCTTCCGCTCTCTCTCTCTCTCTCTCTCTCTCTCTCTCTCTCACACACACACACACACACACACACACACACACACGCAACCTAATAATTAAATTTGAAACAGTCCTGCAAGGCAAGGGAGGTTGCAACACGCTTCAATGTTGCAGCTGCTCTCTCTCTTTCTCTCTACTACCAATCAAACCTCTCTCTCTCTCTCTCTACTACCAATCAAACCTCTCTCTCTCTCTCATCTATCTATCAGTCTATCTCTTCTTACCATTACAAATTAAACCCACCGCTCTCTCTCTCTCTCTCTCTCTCTCTCTAACACAATCTTATTAATAACTCGTTTAAACAGATAAATATAATAATTTTTTAAATAAAGGAAATAGGGTATATGTATATCCCCCCGCGTAGTGTCCCGTGGCTAGGCTTGGGCAGTGGATTTAAGGGTTGATGACCAGTTACCTGTCCCTGAGTGGCATTTTTATTATTATTATTATTATTATTATTATTATTATTATTATTATCATTATTATTATTGTCATTATCACCACTACTACTACTACCACCACTACTACTACTACCACTACCACTACTATAACAGTACAATAACAACAACCAATAATAATAATAATAATGATAATAATAATTATAAACAGCTAATAATAGACAGTACAACAAACTCACGCTGGGAAGAGCCCCGAGGTGTGTGTGTGTGTGTGTGTGTGTGTGTGTGTGTGTGTGTGTGTGTGCTCAATCCGTGTTTCACAGATCAACAATTCTCATCCAGTAATTAGAGGTCAAGGTTAGTCTCTCTCTCTCTCTCTCTCCCTTTCTCTCTCTCTCTCTCTCTCTCTCTCTCTCTCTCTCTCTCTCTCACACACACACACACATACACACACAAAGCACATCCCACCTCCATGGAATTTCTCTCTCTCTCTCTGCAAAAAAGTCAGTTTTGAAATACTGTTTTTGATTTCCTCTCTTAATAACCAGAAAAACAGATAGATAAATAGATAGATAGATAGATACATAGACAGACAGACAGCAGAGATAGACAAATTTAACATTGATAGAAATGAAAGAATATAAATAAATATGTTTTATGTGTGTGTGTGTGTGTGTGTGTGTGTGTGTGTGTGTGTGTGTGTGTGTTTACAGGAATGAAAAAGGAAATAATTGACGAAAACCACATACATACATACATACACAAACATGCATACATACATACATTCATATACATACATCTATACAAACATCCATCCATACATACACACATACATACAAACATCCATCCATACATCCATACATACAAACATCCATACATACATAACATCCATCCATACATCCATACAGAAAAACATACACAAATAAATGCATCTATACAAATACATACATGCGTACATCCAGTCGATAACAAATACGTACACACACACACATACATACACAGGCAATGGGACTGGCAACATACACACGGAAACAGACATACAGAGACAGCCCTCCAATACAGAGTTTAATGGAGATAGTTTTAACGAACACAATCACACACACACAGGATTCGATACACACACACACACACACACACACACACACACACACACACACACACACACACCAAAACACACATACCGTACATACAACTAGACACCGATGCACACACACATACATACACACACGCACATACATACATACATACACATGCAAACATACATAGACATACACCTGAGCAAATATTTCATACATACCTTCACATACATACATATCTATACACACACACACACACGACACGCAAATCTCTCTCTCTCTCTCTCTCTCTCTCTCTCAGAGCCCATCTATATGCACTGTCTGATTGGAAACTTTAAGTGAATACAATGTTATGGTCTGAAATGGAACGGCAAAGATCAGTGCTGTAACAGTATTATTATTATTATTATTATTATTATTATTATTATTATTATTATTATTATTATTATTGTTACTGTTATTCTTCTACTTATTATTATTACTATCGTTATTATTATTGTTATTATTATTATTATTATTATTATTATTACTGTTACAACTACTACTACTACTACTGCTCCTCCTCCTAGTACCTACTTACCTACCTACCTACCCATCTATCTATCTATCTGTCTGTCTATCTATATGCTTTGTTAACTCAGCTACATAACTTATCTATCTATCTTTCAATTCCATTCTCCTCATTGGCTAGCGCTGCATCCTGTGAGGGGATGGTCTTGATAAAAGGAAGAATATTTTGTTATCTCTCTCTCAATGTATCTATCCATATATCCGCCCATTATCTATCTATCTATCTACCTGTACCTACATCTATTCATCCCTATACCACCATCTATCTATCTATCTATCTCCCTATTTCTCCACCTAACTCTACCTATCCATCCATCTATCTATCAGGCCCTATACCACCATCTAACTATCTATTCATCTATCTATCTGTCTATCTATCTACTTCAACCTGTCATTTTCAAACTCAAAAATCTGACGGCAGGAAAAAAATCAATATAAAAATAAATATAAATATAAATAAGTCGATTTCGAGATTTTTTTTTTTATATGACACTTTCCTAATCTCAAAAAAAAATAATGAAAATAAAAAAATGAAGATTGTTATATTTATTCTTTCACTCGATCTGCGATGAACTGAATATCCACCCACACACACTCATTCTGGCTCTCTCTCTCTCTCTCTCTCTCGTGTTTGTGTGTGTGTGTGTATGTGTGTGTGAGAGAGAGAGAGAGAGAGAGAGTACTGTTACAGGCTTTAAAAAAAATAGACAGGAGAAATTCCCATTTTTTCCCCACAGTCATTTAATTACAACAAATGGATGTTGCTCAGTGTGTGTGTGTGTGTGTGTGTGTGTGTGTGTGTGTGTGTGTGTGTGTGTGTGTGTGTGTGTGTGTGTGTGTGTGTGTGTGTGTGTGTGTGTGTGTGTGTGTGTGTGTGGATGGATAGATAACTGACATGGATGTTAGTCACCTCTCTCTCTCTCTCTCCTTCTCTTTGTGTGTGTGTGTGTGTGTGTGTGTGTGTGTGTGTGTGTGTGTGTGTGTGTAGGAAGATGGCTGGGTTGATGTACTGACTGTTTGCATAGGAAGGTATGTAAGTAAATTATATATAAGCCTAGGCAGGTAAGTAGGTAGGTAGGTAGGCAGGAAGGTAGGTAGGTAAGGAATTAAGTAGGTAGGTAATTACAGGTATAAAATGAAGGTGTAATTATGCTGATTGTGCGTAGGCTGGAGAGTGAGAAAGAGAGAGAGAGAGAGAGAGAGAGAGAGAGAGAGAGAGATGGGTGAGTGGGTGGACAGACAGACAAACAAGCAAGACACACACACACACACACACACACACACACACACACACACACACACACACACACACAGATATGACCAGAGACACCCAAATAAAATCCACAGACTGATAGATAAAAAAAAAAAAAATAGATATAAGACAAGTAGATACATATATAAGAAAAAAAAAAACAATCCTTAGCACCAACAAACTTCTCAAAAAAATAAAAAAATAAAAAAAAGACAAAAAATATAACTAAAAACAAACAGATAAATAAAATAAAGATGAAAAATAGAAATAAAAAATGAACAAAAAGAAGCCCCCAAAAGATTCATTCAATCTATATTCCTTGAGAAATTTACCTCGAAGGAGTGGAGGTCATAGGCAGAGGGAAAGATCGACTGAGAATGACAGGAGGGGGATTGACCAAAAGAGTACAAGAAAGAATGGAGGTACTTAACTCCTTCAAAGACTTTATTATCTTTATTTTAAGTATTTTGAGTGCCACTGTCTCTCTCTCTCTCTCTCCCCAAAGCTACTTCCCTCCCATCCCATCCATATTCCTCCCCACGGCTTTCTCTGACCACATTCTCTCTCTCTCTCTCTCTCAGTTTACCTTATTTCCTTTCCTTTTCCTCATCATCTTCCTCTTATCCTCCCTCTCTCTCCCTTTCACATTCCCTCCCTACCTCCCTCCCTGTCTACGCATTTTCTCCCTTTCTCTCTTTCCTTCCATCTCCCTCCCTTACCATCATCCACTTATCTCTCCCTCCCTCTCCCTCCTCCCTCTCTTGTCCCTCCCTCTTCTCTCCCTGTCTCCCTCCTCCCTCCCTGCCGCTCCCTTCACCCGCATAACACCAGGAAAATTCGGTATTGTTGTCTGAGTGTTGGTGTGAGGGAGGCGGTGTCGAATATTAATACGAGAGAGAGAGAGAGAGAGAGAGAGAGAGAGAGAGAGCGAGAGAGAGAGAGAGAGAGAGGGAGAGAGAAGACATGAGAGCAACAGGAGAGGAAGAGGCGAAGAAGAAGAAAGATGGGAGAGAGGAAGAGAAGATTTATGGAGAGAAGAAGAGAGGAGGAAGGAGAGAAGGAGGGAAGGAAGGGGAGGATGGAAAGATCGGAGGGAAGAAGAGGATGGAAAGAAAGGTAGGAAGGAAAGATGAACAGAAATGAAGGAAGGGAAGTAAAGGAAGGAAGGAAGGAGATAAGGAAGGAAGGAAGGAAGGAGGGAGAAAGGAGAGGAA
>NC_136987.1:655000-667500 GCF_032717465.1 Coenobita brevimanus
CTTCCTTTCTCCCTCTCTCCCTCCTTCACTCCCTTTCCTACTTCCTTTTACTTTTCTCCTACTTCCTCCCTACCTACTTTACCTTCTCTCCCTCCCACCCTCTCTCTTCTTCCTTTTCCTTCCTCCCTCCCCTCCTTTCTTCCTTCCTTCCTCCCACCCTCTCTCCTCTTCTCTTGCCTTCCTCCCTTCCTTTCTTGCATCCTCCCTCCCTTGCTTCCTTCCTTTCTTCCTTCCTCCCCCTCTTCTTTTCTTTCCTTCCTCCTTCCCTCCCTCCTTTCCATCATTCCTTCCTCCCTCCCTCCATTCCTTCCACCCTCTCTTTCCTCCCTCTCTCCCTCCCTCCCTACTTTCCTCCTTGCCTCCCAATAAGTGGAGAGACATCGAAGTGAATAATTGAAGAGAAGTACCAGTCGGTCGGAAGAGAAGATCAAAGACAGCTGGCCGGAGCAATATTGGGGACGAGGGGGATAGGGAGGGGTATTGAGAGGGAGAGAGGAGGGAGGAGGGGGAGAGAAGGGAAGGAGGAAGAAGAGAGAAGAAGAGGAGAGACGATACAAGGAAGAAGGGGGGAGGAAGAAAAAGAGTAATATTGGGGACGAGGGGGGATAGGGAGGGGCACTGAAAGAGACAGACGAGGGAGATTGGGGAGACAAAGGGAGAAGGAGAGAGGAGAGGGGAGAAGAGGAGGAGGAGATAGGAGAGGGATGGAGGAAAAGGCAGGGAGGAAGAGAAAGAGTAATATTGGGGACGAGGGGGATAGGGAGGGGTACTGAGAGGGAGAGACGAGGGAGATGGGGGAGAGAAGAAGAGGGAAGGAGATAAGAGGGAGAGGGAGGGAGGGAGGGAAAAAAAAAAATCATGGAAGAGTAATATTGGGGAGGAGGGGGATGGGGAGGGGTATTGAGAGGGAGAGAGGAGGGGGATGGAGGAGAGGAGAGGAGAGAAGGAGACACAGCTGCGATAAAGAAGAGAAGAAGGAGAGGTGGTAAAGAAAGAGGGCGCGATTAAGATGAAGATGGCGAGATGATTAAGAGGAAGAGGAAGATCAGTAAGAGAGGAAGAGGAGGGGCAGGGGAGAGAAGTAGGAGAGAGGAGGAAATGATAAGAGAGGAGGGGTATTTGGGAGAGAAGGGAGGGAGGTGGAGGAAAGAAGGGAGAAAGGGAGGGAAGACAAAACACCGCAAGTAAGAGGAATATTGGTGACAGGAAGATGGGGGAGGGGTATTGGGGAGAGAATTTAAGCGAGAGGGAGATAAATAGGAGGGAAGGAGAGACAGTGGAGAGAGAGAGTGAGGTGAGAGGTAAAAGAGGGACAAGTAGAGAGAGAGAGAGAGAGAGAGTAATGAAGCCACTGACAGTATTGACAAACTCACTTCTCATTGCTATTTGTTGTACTCCACTGGCAACACTGAAGACAAGAGGAAGAAAGAGGAAGAGGAAGGTAAAAGAGAGGAGGAAGGTAAAAGAGAGGAGGAAGGTAAAAGAGAGGAGGAAGAGGAAATTAAACAAGAGGAGGAAGAGAAAAAATGTGAAAGAGAGAAGAGGAAGAGTGAGGAGAAGGTGAAAGAGAGGAGGATGAGGAAAAAGGTGAATGAAGGCAGAGGAAGAAAGAGGGAGGGGAGAGTAAAGGAGGGCGAAGAGGAAATGAGAAAGAAGGAAGATGAGAGGAACAGGAAGGTAAGTGGACGAAGACAGGAAGAAGAAAAAGGAAAAGCTAATGAAGGAAGAGGAAGAAAGAGGAAGGAAAGAGAGAAGGAAGAGGGGAAGAATAGATAGTGGATGAAGAAAGGAAGAGGAAGGTAAAAGAGAGGAGGAAGAAAAGAAGAAAAAGAGTGACTGAAGGAAGAGGAGGAAAGAGGAAGGTAAAAGGGAGGAGGAAGAGTGAGGAAGAGGAAAAAGAGTGGCTGAAGGAAGAGGAAGAAAGAGGAAGAGGAAGGTAAAGGTAGGAGGAAAAAGGAGAATGGAGGAGACAAGGAAGGAAGGAGTGAGAGGAAATGAGACGAGCAAAACAGTGAAAGCGTAATGAAGGAAGAGGAGAAAAAAACGGAAGAGGAAAACGAGAGAAAGAGAGAGAGAGAGAGAGAGAGAGAGAGAGAGAGAGAGAGGAGGAGGAAAAAGAAGACGAGTAGGCGACAAGAAGAAAGGGAGATGAGTTAAAGTGGAACAGGAGGAGGAGGAGGAGGAGGAGGAGGAGGAGGTGTGTGTGTGTGTGTGTGTGTGTGTGTGTGTGTGTGTGTGTGTGTGTGTGTGTGTGTGTGGAAAAATCTCAAAAAAGAAAAAAAAAGGAAAAATATAAAGAAAAAAGAAAATTACCACGAAAAAAGAACAGAAAAATATATATATATAAAAAAAAAAATGGTCTTCACTTACCTCACATACTTCAAGAATCTTAAATCACTTTCTTTACCATCATTTAAGACAACAGGGAAAAAACTATACTCCTTTCATCTTAACCTGGCCTAACATTACCACCTCTCCATCTCCAAACTCATTTATAACGGCAGAATGGGGCGCTAGTCACGAAGAAGTGCTGGGGAAAGGATATAGCACCTTAACATTACTCTCCAAGCTCATTTATAACAGCAGATTTAACAGCTGAATGGGGTGCTAGTCACGAAGAAGTGCTGGGGGAAAGAAATATAGAGCCTCAGCATGACTCTGCCACTGAGCTACGTGAAATGAGCTGCGAAGGGACGAAAATCTGGGCCAAGTTAAGGTGAAAGGCGTATGGAAAATTGATAAGTTCTTCTTTTTCTATACTCACATTAAAGAGACGAGTAGAGGCTGCCCGGGTCTGGAAAATAAATATAGTTTTTTTTTTAGTTAAAGAAAATAATTAAAGAGGAAAATAGATGCAATAAATAGATATAAAATGTAGATATAACAATGAAACGTACACATATAGATCCATACATATGCACACACACGTACATATGGCACACACGCACATGCTTATCTATCTACCTGTCTGTCGATCTATATATTCACACACACACACACACACACACACACACACACATTCATTCATTCATTCGACCCTCTCCACACACGATTCCTCATACACAGGCTCTCTCTCTCTCTCTCTCTCTCTCAGCCTAGCAGTTAAAACAAGCATACCACTGCGTATAAACAAATAAACAAAACAAAGCAAGTCTCCCCACACACTTATGTTTGCGTGTTTGTGTTAAAAGCACTGTTGTTGGTCTCTCTCTCTCTCTCTCTCTCTCTCTCTCTCTCTCTCTCACCTGCAGATCAGAGGCAATTCGGATTTTTGTCAACCATTCGTGTGTGTGTGTGTGTGTGTGTGTGTGTGTGTGTGTGTGTGTGTGTGTGTGTATTGTACATGTGCGTGTACTCACTGCTGTGTGTGCATATTTAACATTACATGCAGTATACACATAACATTAAGAATATCTGCTGTGTGTGTGTGTGTGTGTGTGTGTGTGTGTGTGTGTGTGTGTGTGTGTGTGTGTGTGTGTGTGTGTGTGTGTGTGTGTGTGTGTGTGTGTGTATGAGCCTCTGTGTGCACGAAAAGAACCTCTCTATCCTGTGTACGTGAACGGCCCTGTGTGCGTCTGAGCTCAATTGTGTGTATACAACAAGGTCAACATGAGTATACACACATATATAAAAATACGTACAAAGGGATGACACACACACACACACACACAAGTATCATCTATCATATAAACACACTACAATCCTTTTATCTGTCTCTCTCTCGCTCACACACACACACACACACACACACACACACACACACACACACACACACACACACACACACACACACACACACACACACACACACACACACACGGCAGGCTTTAATATGATTTCAGGTGTAATTGAGAGAAGCACAAAGGGATGGAAGTCTGGCTGGATGGTTGTGCAAACTCTCTCCCTCTCTCTCTATCCATCTACCTATCTACCT
Organism: Coenobita brevimanus; assembly: GCF_032717465.1. Classification (NCBI taxonomy): domain Eukaryota; kingdom Metazoa; phylum Arthropoda; class Malacostraca; order Decapoda; family Coenobitidae; genus Coenobita; species Coenobita brevimanus. The sequence goes on from NC_136987.1 coordinate 658,935, forward strand.
ACCATATCTATCTATTCATCTATCTATCTATCTATCCATCCATCCATCCATCTACCTCAGCTCCGACAAGACGAACAGAAAAAAAAATGGATAAAATACGGAAAAACTCAAAATAAAAATCACTAAAACGAATACAAAATAACATAAATGGAAAATAAATACATAAAAAAAAACTAAAAAAAAACTACAATGAATAAAATAAAATAAAAATACAAAAATAAATACAACAAAATACATAATAAAGGAGGAAGGAAGGAAACTGGAAATGACAGACGAATACAGAGTGAAAAATGGACGAACGATACAGCATTCAGTCCTTTTGTTGGTCTCCTGGGATGAAGGAAGGAAGGAAGGGAAGGAAGGATGGATGGATGGATGGAGGGAAGGAAGGATAGATGGATAAGTGAATGGAAGGATTGAGGGAGGGAAAGAAAGAAATAAGATGGAAGGAAGGATAGATCGATATATGAATGGAAGGATTGAGGGAGAGAAGGAAAGAAAGAAAGATGGAAGGAAGGAAGGAAGGAGGGAGGGAAGGAGGGATGGATGAAGGGAAGGAAGGAAAGAAGGGAGGGACAATAGAAAGAAAGAAAGAAAGGATGGATGGATGGATGGATGGATGGATGGATGGATGGATGGATGGAAGGAAGGAAGGAAGGAAGGAAGGAGGGAGGGAAGGAATATAAATGGAAGGATGGATAGATCGATGAGATAGATATATACAGTCGCTTAATCCACTGCCACTGATAGATAAATAGATCCACCTAGTCCAGTCCATATCTCAGACAGGTAAATATTGATTAGGAGTTACAAATAAGGTGTGACTAATATTCTCTCTCTCTCTCCCTCTCTCCAATTCTTCCTCCTGATTGGTTCTGTTTCTTCTTTCACCTACAACTCTTTCCTCCAATCTCTCTCTCTCTCTCTTGCAGATCAGCCAATTCGTTTTTGCCAGCCATTCACGTCTCTCTCTCTCTCTCTCTCTCTCTCTCTCTCTCAATTAGATGCTTCAGTAATTTCAGGGTCCGGACTAGCGCTGGGGGTCATTCCTTCTTTCATTCCTTCATTCCTCCCTTCCTTCAATTTTCTTTCCTTCATTCATTCATTCAGTCCATTTTTCACTCCTGCCTTTCCTTACATTCCTTCATTTTACTCAATCATACCAGCTTATTATTTCCTTCATTCCTTCACTCTCCTTCATTCCTCCCATTCCAGCCTTTCCTCTCTTCATTCTCTTTCATTCCCTTCATTCTTTCATTCCATCCTTCATTCCTTCTCCCAATTATGCTTTCATTCCTACCATCTTTCTTTCATTCCTACTATCCTTCCTTCATTCTTATTCACTCTTCATTCTTTTTCATTCCATACATCATTTCTTCCCTCAATCATGCTTTCATTCCTACCATCTTTCTTTCATTCCTACCATTCTTCCTTCATTCCTGCTTTCATTCTTATTTACTCTCTTCATTCTTTGTCATCTCATCCTTCATTCCTTTCCTCAGTCATGCTTACATTCCAGACTTCACCCTTTCTTTCATTCCTGCCATCCTTCCTTCATTCATTTCATTCTTATTCACTCTCTTCATTTTTTTTTTTCATTCCATACTTCATTCCTTCCCTCAATCATGCTTACATTCCAGACTCCACCCCTTCTTTCATTCCTACCATCCTTCCTTCATGCTTTTCATTCTTTCAATCTAGTCTTTCATTCTTCTTCACTCATGTTCATATTTACGTTCCTTCATTTCACTTCCCCATTATTCATTTCTTTCTTCACTTTTCACTTTACATATATATTTTTCCTTTAATTTCTTTTTAATATACCTTTTTTTTATTAATACTGAGAGAGAGAGAGAGAGAGAGAGAGAGAGAGAGAGAGAGAGAGAGAGAGAGAGAGAGAGAGAGAGAGAATAACCCTTCGTACTTTGACCCTTAACCTTACTTCGGCACTCATCCAACCCCCCCCTTCTCTCTCTCTCTCTGTCTCTCTCTCTCTCTATCTATCTACCCATTTACCTCTCTATCTATCTGTCTATCTATATTTGTAGCCAGTTTATCAATAAAATTCACACACACACACACATACACACACTGAGAGAGGAGAGAGAGAGAGAGAGAGAGAGAGAGAGAGAGAGAGAGAGAGAGACGGTGTGTGTGTGTGTGTGTGTGTGTGTGTGTGTGTGTGTGTGTGTGTGTGTGTGTGTGTGTGTACATTTCCACGCATTCTTCTTTAATACATCTCTAAGTTACCTTCATCTCTTTATCGCCGTTATCTTCTTCATTTCTCTGGCTATTCTTTTAAGACGCTTTTTATGTCGTGTTGTTTTTCTTCCATTTACGCTGGTAATTGTCTTCGTTTTGTCTTTGTTTGTTTTACCTTACTAATTAACCCCTTCTTGACCTCTCTCTCTCTCTCTCCCTCACCTTTTTGCTTTCTTCTCACCTCATATTTGCAGTCTTTTACATTTCTCCTTCATTTCCTTCTCTTTCTATTTCCTCTCTCCCCTCTTCTCCCTTCCCTCCCTCCCCCCCTTCTTATCTCTCTCCTTCTCCCCTCTTCTCCTTTCTCTCCCCCCCTTCCTTCCTGTCTCTTCTTATCTCTCTCCTCACCTGCTCTCTCAATCAGATCTTCCATCTTTCTCACAGGATGTCTACCCATTTCACCCTCTCTCTCTCTCTTCTCTAAAACTTTTGTAAATATCAGTTCTATTAATATTAAGGTCGGGCCACTCATTCTCTCTCTCTCTCTCTCTCTCTCTCTCTCCCCAAGACCCTCTTAGACAAAAACCTTCACCTCCAAACACTCCAAATGTCTTTATAGGACTTTACACTTCTCTCCCTCTCCTCTCTCTCTCTCTCCGTATCGTTCTCAGTATCTCTCTCTCTCTCTCTCTCTCTTCCCTTCTCTCTTTTCTGAGGTGCATCAATATATTCTCTTTTCCTCCTCTTTTATCATACTTTCCTTCGCTCACTCCCTCTCTTCCTCCTTTATTTTCTTTCATAATCTCTTCCTTTATTCCTCTCTCTCTCTCTTCATCCTCTTCTCTCTCATCTTCCTCCTCTTCAGAGCCTCTCCTTACCGGTCTGTTTCACTCTCCATTACTCTTCAAACTCTCTCTCTCTCTCTTTCTCTCTCTCTCTCCATCCCCGCCTTCCTCCCCTCTATTCTCCCCCTTCTTCTCTCTACCTCTGCATCTTCTCCCCTTTTCTCTTTCCTCTCCTGTCTCTCAAGCCCCCATTCCCCCTCTTTCCTTTCTTTTCTCCCCTCCTCCTCTCACCTCTCTCTTCCTCCTCCCCTCATTCTCTCACATCTCTCTCTTCTTCCTCCTCTCCTCCTTTCCTCCATCTCACCCCCTCTCCCTTCTTTCCCCCCTCCATCTCTCCCCCTCTCCCTTCTTTCCCCCCTCCATCTCTCCCCCCTCTCCCTTCCCTCCCTCCTCCTTTCCTCCATCTCTCCCCCCTCCCCCTTCTTTCCCCCCTCCATCTCTCCCCCCTCTCCCTTCCCTCCCTCCTCCTTTCCTCCATCTCTCCCCCCTCCCCCTTCTTTCCCACCTCCATCTCTCCCCCCTCTCCCTTCCCTCCCTCCTCCTTTCCTCCATCTCTCCCCCCTCCCCCCCTAAGCCTCTCTCCCGATGCCTATCATAATTAAACCAGAAAGACGAGCATTAAGCCTCCATTCTCTCTCCCTCTCTCATACTTCCTTCAACACACCTCTCCCCTCTACTCAATCACCCATCTCTCTCTCTCTCTCTTTCTCTCTCTCTCTCGGCTGTGTGTGTGTGTTTGTGTGTGTGTGTGTGTGTGTGTGTGTGTGTGTGTGTGTGTGTGTGTGTGTGTGTGTGTGTGAGAGAGAGAGAGAGAGAGAGATGAAAAAAGAAAACAATGAGAATGATACAAAGCAAGTAAGTAAGAATATGAGTAAGAATATTAGAAAGAAAGAAAGTGAGCGAGTAAGAAAGTGACTAATCAGTAATGAGTAAGAGTGAGAGAGTGAGTAACCAAGTGTGAGACAGCAAGAGTAAGTAAGAGAGTGAGGAAGGATGAGTAAGTGAGCAAGAGTGAGGGAGAGAGCAAGAGTGAGTAAGAAGCAGGAGTGAGAGAGAGAAAGTAAGAGTGAGTAAGAAGCAGGAGTGAGAGAGAGAAAGTAAGAGTGAGTAAGAAGCAGGAGTGAGAGAGAGAAAGCAAGAGTGAGTAAGAAGCAGGAGTGAGAGAAAGTAAGAGTGAGTAAGAAGCAGGAGTGAGAGAGAGAAAGTAAGAGTGAGTAAGAAGCAGGAGTGAGAGAGAGAAAGTAAGAGTAAGAAGCAGGAGTGAGAGAGAGAAAGTAAGAGTAAGAAGCAGGAGTGAGAGAGAGAAAGTAAGAGTGAGTAAGAAGCAGGAGTGAGAGAGAGAAAGTAAGAGTAAGAAGCAGGAGTGAGAGAGAGAAAGTAAGAGTGAGTAAGAAGCAGGAGTGAGAGAGAGAAAGTAAGAGTGAGTAAGAAGCAGGAGTGAGAGAGAGAAAGTAAGAGTAAGAGTAAGAAGCAGGAGTGAGAGAGAGAAAGTAAGAGTGAGTAAGAAGCAGGAGTGAGAGACAGAAAGTAAGAGTAAGAAGCAGGAGTGAGAGAGAGAAAGCAAGAGTGAGTAAGAAGCAGGAGTGAGAGAAAGTAAGAGTGAGTAAGAAGCAGGAGTGAGAGAGAGAAAGTAAGAGTAAGAGTAAGAAGCAGAAGTCGACTAAGTACACAGGTAAGAAAAAAGACAATCTCAATTAATAAAACAAAAAAACAAGAAAAAACAGAAACAAGAAAAAAACAAAAGCACTCCTAAATACAAACTCAGAATGATGGCTCACTAATTATCTAAAAAAAAATCAAGAAAAAAGAAAAGAAAAAATACATTAAAAAAAATCAAGGAAAAAACAAGAAAAATCAAGGAAAAAATAAAGAAAAAAATAAAAATTAAGAAAAATCAAGAAAAAATCAAAATATCGAAAAAAAAAAATCAAGAAAAAATCAAGAAAAAAAATCAAGGAAAATATAAAGAAAAAAGAAAACATTAAAGAAAAATCAAGTACAAAAATCAAGGGAAAATCAAAATATCGAAGAAAAATCAAGAAAAAGAAAAAAATCAAGAAAAAAACACAGAAAATATCAAGAAAAAACAAGAAAAAATCAAGAAAAAATCAAGAAAAAATCAAGAAAAAATCAAGAAAAAAACAAGAAAAAATCAAGAAAAAAACAAGAAAAAATCATGGAAAATATTTTAAAAAAAATCAAGAAAACATCAGGAAATATCAAGAAAAAAATTAAGACAAAAAATCCTACCTTCAAGAAACAGAAAATAAGCGAAGGAAAAACAGAGAGAAAAAAACAGGAGGCAAAAGAGATAAAAACAATGATTTAGTGAAAGAAAAACAATGAGTGATTGCGGTGGAAATGGGCTCTCCCTTTCTTTCTCTCTCTCTCTCTTTATCTATCAATCTATCTACAATTACTTGCTATAAATTCAATACACCTAAGTTTTATATCTATCTATCTATCTGCTATCGTCAGTACATCTAAACTTCCATTTATCTATCCATCTATCTATCTCTATAACTACTACCTGTAATCAATCTAATTAGTCTTTATGCATATCTATCCATCCGTCTAAACAGCCATCCATCTATCTATCTATTTACCTTTCTATCTATTTACCTATCTATCTACCTGTCTAATCACCTGTTTGTTTGTTTGTTTACGTCTGGGTCGCCATTAAAGGTAAGCAGATTAAACCTTAGGCCCCTCTCTCTCTCTCTTTCTCTCTTCTGTTTACCGTTACCTGTTCATCTCTCTCTCTCTCTCGCTTCTGTTTACCGTTACCTGTTTATCTCCCTCATCATGATTACTCTCTCTCTCTCTCTCCTGTTTACCGTTACCTGTTCATCTCTCTCTCTCTCTCTCTCTCTCTCTCCTGTTTACCGTTACCTGTTCATCTCTCTCTCTCTCCCTCCTTTTTTACCGTTACCTGTTCATCTCTCTCTCTCTCTCTCTCCTGTTTACCGTTACCTGTTTATACCTTTAATTATTACTGTTTACTTTCATTATTGTTGTTTTGCTTGTCTGTTTGGTTGTTATTCTATCTAATGTGGCTATCTCTCTCTCTCTCTCTCACTATCTATCCATCTTCCTACTTGTCTATCTTCTTATCTATCTATCTATCCATCTTCCTATCAATCTATCTACCCATCTATCTATCTATCCATCTTCCTACTTGTCTATCTATCTATCTGTCTATCTATCTAACATACAGATGGACAGATACAGACGGGTAAATAAGTAGATATAGTTACTTAAAGATATAATGATAAGCAATTTCAGTCTATCTCTCTCTCTATCTATCCATCTATCTATACAGTACACGGAAAGATAGATCGATAGACAGATAGCCAGGATACAGATACTAATAAACGCTGTTAAAGATATATATATATTTATGGATATGTAAAGACAGATAGATAGATAGATAGATAGATTGATAGATAGATAGATAAATACATACAAAAAAAATCCTTAAGACCAAAAAATATAATAACACAGGAAAGAGGAATGGACAGAAATTCTAAGACAGACGAAAATAAAGAGAAATAAAGTAAATAGAGAGAGAGAGAGAGAGAGAGAGAGAGAGAGAGAGAGAGAGAGAGAATAAAAGTAGCAGGAAAGCGGGAAGTGAGCGAGGTGGACGGGAAAATAATGAGGTGAGAAAGGGTTGAGTTAGGCTTCGGGAGAGAGAGAGAAAGAGAGAGAGAGAGAGAGAGATGAAGTAATGAGAATAAATGAAGAACGTGAGGGGAGGAGACCAGCCGTGAGAGAGAGAGAGAGAGAGATGGGATGGGAAGAAGGGACAGGAATGGGGAAGGGGGGAAGAAAGATAGAGGATAAGGGAAGGAAAAAGGAGGAGAGAAAGAGGAGGAGGAGGAGGAGGGAGAAAGAGGAGGAGGAGGAGGAGGGAGAAAGAGGAGGAGGAGGAGGGGAGAGGGAGGGGGAGGAAGGAAGGGGAGGGGGCTTAACTCGCTAATTCCTCCCCTCAATTTGTCACTATCAGTCCATCTTTCCTCCTTTCTCTCTCTCTCTCTCTTTCTCTAATACCGGAGAGTCTAGAGGGTGAGGTGTGTGGTCTGTGTAACACTCTCTCTCTCTCTCTCTCTCTCTCAGCCTCCACAGAAAATTTGCTACTTGTCCATTTACCCATAGAAAAAAAAAACGAAAAAAAAAAACACGAAAACACACCCTTTCATTCTGACCCAAAAACAAAAAAAAAACAGAAAAATCCAAACACCAATTTTTTCAACATTTTCTGCCTGTTTTTTTGTGTGTTTTTTCTTTTTTTTTTTTTGAGTTTTACGGATACACGCGTTTTTTTTTCTGTTTGGTCCACTCTAATTATGTTTTTTTTTTGTCTGACTCTTCCAAATCTTTCTGTGCGTGTGTGTGTGTGTTATGTGTGTATGTATGTATTTATGTATGTATGTATTTATGTATGTATGTATTTATGTGTGTATGTATGTTTTAATTTTGTATGCCGTCCTCTCTCTCTCTCTCTCTCTGTATGTATGTATGTATGTTCTAATTCTCTCTCTCTCTCTCTCTCTCTCTCTCTCTCTCTAATGAAAGCGAGGAGTGGCTATAAAATTAATTCAGTCAGGTATAACAGAGGAAAAATGAAAATTAGATTACACTAACAAAAAAATACAATAATACAATATATAATATTCATCACCACCATCATCACTACTACCATCATCACCACCACTATCATTATCATCATCACTACTACCATCATCACCACCACTATCATTATCATCATCACTACTACCATCATCACCACCACCACTATCATCATCATCATCAATCATCATCACCACCACCACCATCACCACACCACCACCATCATCACTACTACCATCATCACCACCACTGTCATTATCATCATCACTACTACCATCATCACCACCACCACTATCATCATCATCATCATCAATCATCATCATCACCACACCACCACCATCACCACACCACCACCACCACCACCATCACCACACCACCACCATCATCACTACTACCATCATCACCACCACTGTCATTATCATCATCACTACTACCATCATCACCACCACCACTATCATCATCATCAATCATCAACATCATCACCACACCACCACCATCACCACCATCATCACCAACCACCACCATCATCATCACCCTATTCTTATTCCCACACAAAAAAAAAGAAAAAAAAAGAAAAAGAAAGAAAATAAGCTAGCTCTAAAAACAAAAAATAAAATAAAAACAGTGTGAGTCAAAAATATGGCTTGGCTGCCCCTCCACTGCCTGAAAAAAAAAAAAAAAAAAAAAAAAAAAAAAAAAACAGCATTCGAAATATCTTGCTGTCGTTTCAAGCTGTCTCTCTCTCTCTCTCTCTCTCTCTCTCTCTCTCTCTCTCTCTCTCTCTCCCTGGCTGGCTCTTTTTGACCCTCTGATCTACCCTCTACTCCCCCCCCCTTCTCTCTCTCTCTCTCACTAGCTTTTTCTCTCTCTCTCTGACCTACTCATCT
>NC_136987.1:672500-675000 GCF_032717465.1 Coenobita brevimanus
GAAATGGGGAGGGGAGGGGGTAGATGTGAAGGAGGAGGGGAAGCGAGGAGGAGGAGGAGGAGGAGGGGGAGTGGGGGAGGGGGTTGATGTGAAGGGGGTGGGGGAGCGGGAGGGGATGGGAGGGGAGTGAGGGAGGAAGGTTAGGGAGAAAAGAATAAGGGGAGAAAAAGGGGGAGGGGAGGGGGTGATCGAGAGGATAGGGGGAGAAAGAGAAGGATGGGAGGGAGAAGGGGAAGGGAGGGGAAGGAGAGAGTGGGGAGAAAGGGGAGGGAGAGGGAGGGAGGGAGAAAAGGAAAGGAGAGAGTGAGGGAGATAGGGAGGAAATGGATGGAGGGAGAGAAAGGAAGGTGGAGACATGGGAAGCGAAAGCAAAGGATGAAAGATGAGAAGAGGGAAGGAGAAGAGATGAAAGAGGGAAGAAGAGAAGAAAGAGGGAAGAAGAGAAGAAAGAGGGAAGAAGAGAAGAGGGAAGAAGAGAAGAACGAGGGAAGGAGAAGAGCAGAAAAAGGAAGAAGAGAAGAAAGAGGGAAGGAGAGAAGAAAGAAGGAAGGAGAAGAGAAGAAAGAAGGAAGGGAGAAGAGAAGAGGAAAGGGAACGAGAAGAAGGAGGGAAGGAGAAGAGATGAAAGAGGGAAGGAGAAGAGATGGAGGGAAGTGGGAGAAAAGACAAGCGGGAGAGGGAGGGAAGGAGGGGGAGGGGTAAGGTATTTGAGGAGAATGAAGGGAGGCAAATATAATGGGTAAATGGGTAGGCAAAGGGTAAATGGGGTTTTAATGGGGTGAGAATGGGTAAATAGAGACGGCTGATGATGGGGAAGGAAAGGTAAGGGGGAAATGGGGGATGGATTATTATTTTTATTATTATTCATTATTATTATTATTATTACTACCATGATTATTATTATTATTATTATTATTATTATGAGAAAGGAGGAAAGGAAAGGCAAGTATATGATAGAGAGAGAGAGAGAGAGAGAGAGAGAGAGAGAGAGAGAGAGAGAGAGAGAGAGAGAGAGAGAGAGAGAGAGTGATGAAGTAGGGGGCATAACGACGTAAGCGACAAAGGGATAATTACAGGTGAGAAGATGGATGGCCAGGTAAATAAAGTGCCTGAGTAATGGAAAACACGAAAAAGAAAAAAAGAGAGAAATAAAAAGAGAGAAACATTAAAGAAAAAAAGAAAATCCATTAAAGACAGAACATGAAAATTAAAAACGAAATAAAAAAGATAAAGAAAAAAGAAAGAAAATATTAAAGATACAAAAAGAAAGAAAATATTAAAGATAAAAAAGAAAGAAAATATTAAAGATACAAAAAGAAAGAAAATATTAAAGATACAAAAAGAAAGAAATTAAAGACAAAAACATTAGGCACAAAAAGAAAAAGAAAGAAAAACAAGAAAAAATAAAAACAAAACTCAAAAAATGACAAGATATAAAAAGACAATGGGAAAATGAAATTACAAAAACCAACCTATCTACCTACCTATCTATCTATTTACCTGTCTATCTATCTACCTATCTATCTATCTACCTATTTATCTATCTAAACAAAAATGGTACAGAACTCGTGCCTTTTTCGACAACGAAGCTGGCGTGAAACCGGAATGGTCTATTATTTTTTAGGCTGATTCTCTCTCTCTCACACACACACACACAGAATCTATCTATCTATCGACCTGTCAATATATCTGTCTGTGCTCCTCTGTCTATCTATGTCTAATCTATACCTGTGTATCCACCTCTGTCTCTCTCTCTCTCTATCTAATGTATCAAGTTATCTATCTATCAATATGTCTATCTATGCCTCCCTCACTCTATCAAATCCATACATCTATCTATACACCTCTCTCTCTCTCTCTCTCTCTCTCTCGTGAGTGGCTAGGTACTATTATTGGTTTTCAATGCTTGCAATGCCGATGGACCTTGACTGTGCAATGTGCAATATTTTCTATGTGCCAATTATTTGTGTGTGTGTGTGTGTGTGTGTGTGTGTGTGTGTGTGTGTGTGTGTGTGTGTGAGAGAGAGAGAGAGAGAGAGAGAGAGGGGCCCAATTACAGGTAAAGTGTTAGTAATGGCAAAAACCCTGGGATTAGGTACGTAGGCAGGCAGGCAGGTAGGTAGGTAGGTAGGTAGGTAGGTAGGAAGGAAGGAAGGTAGGTTGGAAGGTAGGAAGGTAAGTGGGTAGATAGGTAGGTAAGTAGGTAGGTAGGTAGGTAGGAAGGTAGGTAGGAAGGAAGGAAGGTAGGTTGGAAGGTAAGTAGGTAGGCAGGTAGGAAGGTAGGTAGGTAGGTATGTAAGTAAGCAAGTATAAGTGGGTTGTGGGTAGGCAAGTACAGTAGACAGGGCAGGTAAGTGGGTAAGTAGGTAGGTAGGTAGGTAGGAAGGTAAGTAGAGTGGTAATAAGGTCAAAACGCTGGTAAGTAGGCAGGATCAAAGGTACCTGAAGTGGATAGACGAGTGGGTGGCTAACTGAGAGGACGCGAGATCAATTTCCGGCT
>NC_136987.1:677500-690000 GCF_032717465.1 Coenobita brevimanus
CCCCTTCCTCTGGCATGTGAAGAGAATTAATAGGACGATATTCAAGTGGCGATTTTTTTATTTCTGTAATTAAATAAGAAGGACTATTATGTTTGATTCTCTCTCTCTCTCTCTCTCTCTCTCTCTCTCTCTCTCTCTCTCTCTCTCTCTCCTTGTTTATCATCTTACTACCTCTCCCTCTCATCCTCCCTTCCCCCCTCTCTCTCTTCCCCTTCTCCCCTTGTTTACCTTGTACATCATCTCCTCTCTCTCTCTCTCTTCCTCCCTTTCCTCCCTCTATTTCTTCCCTTTCTCCCCTTGTTTATTTTCTACATCCATCTCTTTCCCCCTCCCTTCTCTGTCTGTCTGTCTCTCTCTCTCTCTGTCTCTCTCTCACCTTACAACCTCTCCTTCTCTTCCTTCCTCACCCCCTCTCTCTTTCTTCATTTCTTCCTCTTCTCCCCCTGTTTATCTCTTACGTCTCTGTTCTCTCTCTCTCTCTCTCTCTCTCTCTCTCTCCCCCTAAGTTTGTGGTGATAATACGTGAATGTGTGTTTGTAAACAGACATGTCAGGTAAGCACTGAGTGAGACGGGGAGGAAGGAAGGAAGGAAGGGAGGAAGGATGGAAGGAAGGAAGGAAGGAAGGAAGGAGGGAGGAAGGAAGCAATCAAGGAAGGTAGGAGGGAGGGAAATGAATGAATGAAGGAATGAAGGAAGGAAGGAAGGAAAGGAGGGAAGGAAGGGAGAGGGGTGAAGGAGGGAAAGAAATGAATGAATGAACAGAAGGAATGATGCAAGGAAGGTGAGAGAGCGTAGGACCGTAAAGAATGAAGGAAGGATGGGAGACGATTGGAGGGAGAGAGGAAAGGAGGGGAGGGGAGGGGAGGGGTGGGGGAGGGGAGGGGAGGGGGAGGGGAGGAATTCAGTGCATGGGAAGATTAAACTTGGTTGAGTGTTGTATAATGTGTTGTGTTTGTGGATCGTTGGGAGGTGAGGTGAGAGGGGGAGGGGAGGGGAGGGGAGGGGAGGGGAGGGGAGGGGAGGAGAGGGGAAGGAAGGGGGGGGAAGAGAGGAGAGAGGATGCAGGATCGTTGGGAGGCAAGGTGTGAGGGGGTGAGGGATGTGTGGGGAGATGAGGGAGGGGAGCGGAGGAGGTGAGAGGAGGTGAGTTGAGGAGAGAGGGAAGGAGTGAAATAAAATGCGAGATGACAGGAGAGGAGAGAAGAGGAGAGGACAGGGAAGGAAGAAGGGCGCATGGAGAGACAGAAGAGAAGTGAAAGAAAAATAGAGGTGAAAGAGAAGTGAAGAGACTGGAGGGGATAATGAAGAAAATTGTGAAGAGAGGAGGGGAGACGAGGAGAGGGGAAGGAAGAGGAGAAGAGGGAAGAGGAAAGGTAGAGGAAAGGAGGGGAAGGGAAAGGAAGAGGAGAGGTGGGAAGAGGAAAGGAGGGAAGAAGAGAAGAGTGGAGGGGAGGGAAGAGGAGAGAAGATGAGAGGAGGGAGAAGAGAGAGGGGCAGGGGGGGAGAAGGAAAAGAAAATGGAAGTGAGAAGGGAAGGAGAGGAGGTGAAGGAAGGATGGAAGGGAGGAAGAGACGAGGAAGGGAGGGACGGGGACGGCGAGAGAAGAGGAAAGGAGAGAAGAAGAGAAGAAAGGAGGAGGGGGGGAGAGGAAGGAAGGCAGGTGAGGGAAGGGTGAGAGAGGAGGAACAAAAGATAGAAGGGAGAAAAGAAGAATGGAGGAGGGAGAGAGGAAGGAAGGGGGAGGGAGAAAGAGAAGAGAAGAGAAAAAGGAATGGAGGGAGGAAGAGAGGAAGGAGGGAGGGAAGGAAGGAAGGGAGGGAGGGAAGGGTGAGGGAAGAGGAAGGGTGGAGTTAACTTATGTGACAACAGAAGGTGTAAACTGAGGGTGGAATGGAATGGGAAAGGGATGGGATGGGATGGGGTGGGATAGAGTTTGGGATGGGATAGGATGTGGATAGGATGGGATGGGATGTAGATGGGACGGGATAGGATGGAGTGTGGATGGGATAGTAAGTTGATGGGATGGAATGCGGAAGAGCAGTGGATGGGATGGGATAAATATGGACTGGGATAGGATGGTGTGAGGATGGAATGGAATAAAAATCCGTATGAGAAGGGATGGAACAGTATATGGACTGGGATGGGACGGGACAAACTGGGGGAGGATGGTGGGATGGGACAGTGGGATGGGATAGAGGTGGAGAGAATGGGATAGGCAGGATGGAGTATGGAATGAACTGGTATGTGATGGAAAGGGAAACACTTGGATGGAATGGAATGCAGGGAGGGAGGGAGGAAGGGAGAGAAGGAGGGAGGGAGAAAGGGAGATTGAATATGTTATGAGTGTTGTGACAGGGGGGGAAATGGGGGATATTCTCTCTCTCTCTCTCTCTCTCTCAGCAGAATAAAAAATCAACAGGAGAGAGAGAGAGAGAGAGAGAGAGAGAGAGAGAGAGAGAGAGAGAGAGAGACGAATGAAGACAGATGGACAGCGGGCAAAGATACTGAAGAGAAAAAGAGACGAGACAAGACGAGACGAGACGAGAAGAGACGAGATAATAACTACAATATTAATAGTATAAACAGAAGAAATTATTATACAGTATACAAAGGACTATACTCTTTTCACTCTCACTTGGCCTAAAATTGCCATCTCTCCATCTTGCATGCTGAGTCGTAACGGAGACTAAAGCTAGTATATGGTGCTAGTCACGAAGAAGTGCACATTGGAAGGGACGTATAAACACTATCAGCCACGCTTAACACTTGTATATGGTGCTAGTCACGAAGAAGTGCACTAGGGAAAGGGAGTGGAGCCGTAAGCACTGTTTTTTCTGCCACACTGCTAATATGGTAACACTGATGCTAGTCACGAAGAAGTGCAATGGAAAAAAGATACAGGTGTAGGTACTTTTTCTTCCACTCTCTCTCACGCACACACACACACACTCTCTCTCTCTCTCTCACACACACACACACACACACACACACACACACACACTCTCTCTCTCTCTCTCTCTCTCTCTCTCTATCACACACACACACACACACACTCTCTCTCTCTCTCTCTCTCTCTCTCTCTCTCTCCATCACACACACACACACACACACACAAAACTGGGCCAAGTTAAGGTGAAGGAAGTACAGAAATCTACAGTAATTCCACGAACCCACCCTCCACGTCTCTTCTCACCCACACCCGCAGACTGAGCCGTGCAAGGAGAACACGAGACCAGAGAGGCGCAATATACGGACCACCCCGTCTGTTCAATTGGGTCTGGTCTGGTGCCCCTCCTCTCAAGAGACCATAAAAATCTTTAAGTGTTTTTCTAAGATGTTTGTATGAGGAACATCTTAGGTCTCTTCAGGACAAGGACCCTATCTATTATTATTGCTTGAGGTAAACTGTTTTATCTATCTATCTATCTATATATCTATCTGTCAACCTATCTACCTACCTATCTATCTATCTACCTAAACATACATACACCTAGCCATTCGTCTATCTGACTCTCTCTAAAAAAATATATATATAAATCTGACCACTCCCCCCATCTCTCTCTCTCTCTCTCTCTCTCACAATAACCTCACATAATATAGTCTCCCCTACATTCCTCTCCATATTACATACACAGATACAGACAGAATGATAGATAGATAGATAGATACAGACAGATAGACAGACAGCTCAATAAACAGGCAGACAGAAATAAAGATAAGACTGAAAAAGGGAAGAGAAAAAGAGTAGATAGATACAAAGATAGATAGATAGATAGATAGACAGATAAAGATAGAAAAAGAGTATATATATGTGATTTATATAATACAATATGTAAATTATATATACAGATAGATATATAAGGAAAAATAAAAAGGTTATATATGGAAAGATAAAAAGCATAAGGCAAAGATAGATAGACAGACAGCTAGATAGATAGACAGATACAAACAGATAAAGAGAAAAAAAGAGTAAGAGAAAGAGAGAAATAGACTAAGAGAGGAAAAGAGTAAGTGAAAGAGAGTAAAAGTGTAGAGAGCCAGGGTGGGTGGTGTGGGGTGGGAGGGAGTGACCGTGCTAACCTGGTCCACCCACAAGTACCTCCCGCCCTCAATAGTTCCCTCCAGGGGGCGCTACGAGGCCTCTCCAGGGGGCTGCCTCCCCCTCCACCCACTTTTCTTACCTTCCCCTACCTCCCTTCCCCCCCCTCTCCTTCCCTCCAGTCAGCCCTCCCTCCTCCCTTACTTTCTTCTCCCGCTAGTCCTACCTTTATCCTCCCTCACTCTCTCTCTCTCTCTCTCTCTCTACGACTCATGACGGTCCCTCCCTCTATTATTCTCTCTCTTCCTCCCTCCCTCCCTCTCTCTCTCCCTCTCTCTCTCTCTCTCAATCCAGGCATCCAACAAAGTAAGAAAATTCACAAAAAATATATAAGAACAGTAAAGGAAAAAGAAAAACTACCATCTTACACCAAAACCCCATTCATATAGATTCCAATCCTACAAATGCACATTCCAATCCTTTATATTTCTGATCCTATTCACCTCAGGCAAAAAAAATCGATAATATAATACAGGTGGATAGATAGATGGTGTGTGTGTGTGTGTGTGAGAGAGAGAGAGAGAGAGAAAGAGAGAGAGAGAATGTAGAGGACAGAGTACCCTATTCCAAATCCCCTACAAACAGAATCGAATCCTTTATATTGGTACTTAATCCTGTACAGGCATATTCTCCCCCCTATGCCAGGCCTCAGAAGTGCGTCCCCAATCCCTTATATATGTGGCATTGGATCCCCCTTATCGTGGAATCCAATACCACTATCGGGGAATCGGATCCTCTTATCTCGCCAACTGAACCGCTTATAATCTTCAATATAGACGACTTGATCCTCCTTTTCTTTGCCTATAAGTAACACAAAAGATATGTACTATGATTTGAGAGAGAGGACAATCAGTACCTCAAATGGTCTTACGGCTCATACCAATAAAACAGAATGAATGAGAGTTACAAGGACAAGGAGTGCTTCAAAAGGTCTTACGATCCAGAGAGAGAGAGAGAGAATCCAATCCTACTCAGTGCCAATGCTATAAAGGCCTTGGAAGCCTCTTATAAGGAGTTTGTATTCTTGAAGGCTCTTAGCTCTCTCTCTCTCTCTCTCTCTCGTGTGTGTGTGTGTGTGTGTGTGTGTGTGTGTTTGTTTGATTTCCCAGGGCAATCTCTCTCTCTCTCTCTCTCTCTAGCCAATTCACACCACCAAAAACGTCAGTATAAAGGAGGGGGGGGGTTTGTTGACATTCACCCCTACACGCAAACATGAATACGCAAATCAACTTATCTGTATTCTCTCTCTCTCTCTCTCTCTCTCTCTCTCTCTCTCTCTCTCTCTCTCTCTCTCGAAGACTCAAACACAAACACCAATATGAATACGCAAATCAACTTACCGACTTACAATCTCTCTCTCTCCCTCTCTCTCTCTCTCTCTCTCTCTCGTTGGTGGTATAGGCACATCTCTGAGGATTGCAGTTTGATGAAGCAAGTATTTCTAGGAGTTAGTTCAATTTCGTACTGAGAGAGAGAGAGAGAGAGAGAGAGAGAGTGTTAAAAAGGCAAGTTACCTATTCAAGATCACTGACCCTTTACAAATACAATGCCACACACACACACACACACACACACACACATACATACACCTACTAACACACACAAACACACCTACATACATACTCCAGGCCATCCATAAGTTCTTCCAGTGCTAACTCACCTAAACACACACACACACACACACACACACACACACACACACGCAACAAAACAATCAGCATACATACAATCCTCTCACATTCACACCTCACCCCTTCCCCCCTCCCCCTCCCGCACCCACCACAGAGAGAGAGAGAGAGAGAGAGGGGGGTAACATTTCTCCTCCCCCCCATTTTTCTTCTCTTCTTCCTCCTCTCTATATGCATCTTCCCCTCATCCTTCTTCCTCAATTTCCCCCTCCCCTTTCACACACACACACACACACACACACACACACACACACACACACACACACACACACACAGGTAATATAAAGCAAGTAAATTAATGTCTGAAATTTCGAAGCGTTAAAGATAAAAAATAGTTCGAAATATAATGACCCTGACCTAGACTGAGAGAGGTCATAGTAGGATTCTCTCTCTCTCTCTCTCTCCTACCAATAACCACCCCAATATTCCTTCCCTCCAATAATCACTTCCCCTCTCCCCACCCCCTTCCCCGTCTCTCCCTTTCATCCTCCTCTCCCTTAGTGTTTCTCTCCATTCCTCCACCCCCTCCCTTTCCTTCTCTCTTCCTTTCAGTTTCGTCTCCTATCCTTTCCTCTCTTTCCTTCTCTCTTATTTCCTCCTGTTTTCTGTCTATCATTTTTCCTCTTCTTCCTACTCTTCCTCTTCTCTTCCTCCCTTTCCTCTTCCCTTCCCTTTTCCTCTCTCCTCTTTTTCCCCTTTACTTTCCTTCTCTCCTCCCTTTCCTCTTACCTTTCCCTTTCCCACTCTCCTCTTCTCCCCTCACCTTTCCATCTCCTCTCCTCCCTTTCCTCTTACCTTTCCCTTTCCCTCTCTCCTCTTCTCCCCTCAACCTTCCATCTCCTCTCCTCCCTTTCCTCTTCCCTTTCCCTCTCTCCTCTATAACTCCCCTCCTCTTCCCTTCCCTCTTCCTGTTTTATCGCTCCTCTTCTCTTTCGCACTCTCCTCTCCTCCCCTTCCTCTTCCCTCCCCCTCTCTCCTCTATTCTCTCCCCTCCTCTCCTCCCACACCTCCCCAGTGTGACACCTGTTAGGCTAACCCAATATTCCTCCTTCAATGACATTAACACACCTGACTGATTACACAGATCATACAGACTTGGAGGTGACACTAGCTTATTATTATTATTATTATTATTACTACTACTACTACTATCTGTGCTGACTGGGACGAAAGACGGGTTCAATTATATCTATCCATCCATCCATCCCATCCATCCTTCCTTCCATCCATCCCATCCATCCTTCCTTCCATCCATCTTCCCCCTCCCTCGATCCATCCATCCTCCCTCCCTCCTTCCCACTATCTATCTATCTATCTATCCTCCCTCCCTCTATCTATCCATCCATCCATCCATTCTCCCTCCCTCTATCCCTCTATCTATCCATCCTTCCCTCCATCCATCCATCCAACCCTTTGCTGCCTAATTAGAAGCGTATGTTCTCCCAGGTACTTAGCTGAGAGAGAGAGAGAGAGAGAGAGAGAGAGAGAGAGAGAGACGAATTCAAACCCTTAAGAGACTAATCCAGAGCGCCTTAACCCTCTACACCACCAGGCGTTCATTTACCGGTGACATGGTTACCACCCAGCGTAGTCAATGGTGTCTAGTGTTACGAGAATACATCTGGCTCGGCTCAAGGTAAACACTGCATCGAGTGAGTGGATGGTAAGCGACCCCATCAAGGAAATATTTCAGATAAGAGATAAGAGCGAAGGATTAGCCAAGATGGGATTAGAGATATGGGATTAGGGAGGGATTACAAAAGACCACATCGAGTGAGTGGATGGCAAGGAAGTATTTGAGATAAGAGATAAGAGCGAAGGATTAGCCAAGATGGGATTTGAGATATTGGGTTAGGGAGGGATTACAAAAGACTACATCGAGTGAGTGGATGGATCGGGAAGGACAAAAGGGATTAGGATTAGATGGAGAGCCAGAGATCTGAGGGCAAGGAGAAAGAACATGTGGTCAAAAATTCGTTTACACTTAGATTTAATGATACCTTGTTAAAACTTTTAGTAATCTCTCTCTCTCTCTCACACACACACACACACACACACACACACACACAAACACAAGGAATAACTGACTGATATGTATGAGCAATATTACACGCACACACACACACACACATATACACACACACACACACTGAACAATCACATGAACACAATCCCCCCCGTCTGTCTCTCAAGTCTTCTCTCTCTCTCTCTCTCTCTCTCTCTCTCAGACAGGTATATATATATTCATTTTTATTGGGTATATGGAAATGAAATGTTTTTCACGATAAGCCAACTGCGACAAGGAGAGTGGAGAGATGGAGGGGGAGGGGAGGGAGGGAGAGAAAGGGGAGGGAAGGGAGGGGGAGGGGAGAGAAAGGGGAGGGGAGAATAATGGAAGGCGAGAGAGGAAAAGGAAGAAAGTGAGAAGAGAAGGCAAATGGGGGAGAATGAATGGGGGGGGGAGAGGAAAGAATGGGGAGGGAAGGAAAGGAAAGGCGAGGGGAGGGAGATAAAGGGGAGGGTAAGGATAGAAAGGGAAAGGAAGGCGGAGGAAAGGGAGGGGGAGATGGAAGGGAGGGAAAAGAGAGGAGAAGGAAAAGAGGGGGCGGGGAAAGAATGGGGAGAAGCACTTCTTCGTGACTAGCATCATGATAAATATTAATCCCTTGCTACAGCTCCGCATTTAAGATGGATAAAGCAATTTTAGGCCAAGTTATAACGGACGGAGTATATGCATTAAAGCTCCTAAAATAATAATAATAATAATAATAACAACAACGACAACAATAATAATAATAATAATAATAATAATAATGAAAATAATAAAAGCAATAAACTTCATCACCACCACCACCATCACCATCACCACCATCACCATCATCACTACCACCACCACCACCACCACCATCACCATCACCACCATCATCATCACCACCACCACCACCATCATCATCATCAACCCCCTTGAAATACCACTGAAGAATCGGAGAGAAATGAAGTGACAGACAAACACACATGAGTGAACGACAGCCAATGAAAATATTATGTTAGTTTTGATTGCCTCAGAGGGGGAAGCATGTTGAACGAAAAAAAAAAAAATATATATATATATATATATAAATATTGCTCTAATCTTTCATTGATCTGTTTACTTTGCTCATACTTCTCTCTCTCTCTCTTTCTTTCTCTCTCTCTCTCTCTCTCTCTCTCTCTCTCTCTCTCTCTCTCACACACACACACACACTTCCAATCAAAGCCTTTTCAAGTCTGTCTATTTTATCAATCTATCTATTTACCTATCCTGTTATTCTTCCTTTATCTATTTCCAGCTATTCTCTCTCTCTCTCTCTCTCTCTCTCTCTCTCTCTCTCTCTCTCTCTCTCTCTCACCTGCTTAACCTCCTTCCCCCAGGGCTGTCTCTTCCTCTTCTCATTAATTCAGCATTCCTTCCCCCCCTCAATTTATTACTACCCCCTCCCCCATCCCAACTTCTCTCCCTCTTCCCCTATCCCACCTTCTCCTCTCCCCCTTCCTCTCCCATACCCCCCTATCCCTCCTCCTCCTCTTCCCTCCTTCACTTTCCATCTCCCCCTCCTCCTCCTCCTCCTCTCCCCTACATTCCCTTCTCATCACCAATCTCCTTCCCACTTCTCCCCTCCTTCCCCCTTCTCTCCTTTCCTCCCCCTCGCCAATTTCCCTCCCTCCCTACCCCCCCGCTGGGTCCTCTCTCCTCTGAATTAGTCTCATTTACATAGTTGGAGAGAGAGAGAGAGAGAGAGAGAGAGAGAGAGAGAGAGAGAGAGAGAGAAAGAGAGAGAGAGAGAGAGAGAGAGAGAGAGAGAGAGAGAGAGAGAGAGAGAGAGAGAGATTCAGGAGTTATGATTACACGAAGAAAAACACAAGACAAAAAGGAAAATAATCAGGAAAAAGGAAAGTAAAAAAAAACTATATGGAAAAAAGGAGAGACGAGGGAAAAGGGGGAAAATGAGGAAGAAGGAAAAGTATATAGGAAAAAAGGAAAATTAACCAAACTTACCCTCAATCCCAGCCCCTGCCTCCCCATCCCCCAAAACAGGGAAAAAGGGAAAAGTATCAGGAAAACGAGAGATTAGGAAAGAGGGGGGGAAATGAGAAGGAAAAAGGGGGAAATGAGAAAGAAAATGAGAAGATGAGAAGGAAAATGGGGACAATGAGAAGGAAAATGGGGACAATAAGAAGGAAAATGGGGACAATAAGAAGGAAAATGGGGACAATAAGAAGGAAAATGGGGACAATGAGAAGGAAAATGGGGACAATGAGAAGGAAAATGGGGACAATGAGAAGGAAAATGGGGACAATAAGAAGGAAAATGGGGACAATAAGAAGGAAAATGGGGACAATAAGAAGGAAAATGGGGACAATAAGAAGGAAAATGGGGACAATAAGAAGGAAAATGGGGACAATAAGAAGGAAAATGGGGACAATAAGAAGGAAAATGGGGACAATAAGAAGGAAAATGGGGACAATGAGAAGGAAAATGGGGACAATAAGAAGGAAAATGGGGACAATGAGAAGGAAAATGGGGATACCGAGAAGGAAAATGGAGAAAATGAGAAGGAAAATGGGGACAATGAGAAGGAAAATGGGGACAATGAGAAGGAAAATGGGGACAATGAGAAGGAAAATGGGGACAATGAGAAGGAAAATGGGGACAATGAGAAGGAAAATGGGGACAATGAGAAGGAAAATGGGGATACTGACAAGGAAAATGGAGAAAATGAGAAGGAAAAAGAGGAAAAATAAGAAAGAAAAAAGAGACAAAATGAGAAGGAAAGAATGGAAAAATAAGAAAGAAAAAAGGGTAATGAGAAGGAAAAGGGAAAACGAGCATGAAAAAATGGGAGAATGAGAAGGGAAAAGTCAGAAGGGAAAAAGGAAATTAAGAGAAAATGGAAAAATCAGGAAAAAGGGAAACTGAGAAGGAAAACAGGAAAAAATCAGAGGGAAAATTACCTGACTTGTCCTAACCTACCCTGTTATCACCTTTCCATCAACCCCCCCTCCCCCTCCCCCTCCCTTCTGACCCCCCGCTATCCCTTGTTTGTTTACTAGAGGTGAGGAGGGGAGAGGGGAGGGGGAGGAAGATGGAAGGGAGGAGGGGGAGAGATGGGGGAAAAGATGGGGGGAGATGAAGAGATAGGGAGATTGGGAAGAGATGGGGAGATAGGGAAGGCGTGGATTAAGGAGAGATGGAGGAGAGTGGGGGAGGGAGGGAAGGAAGGGATGGAGGGAGAAGGTGAAGGATAGATGGAGGTGAAGGAAAGATAATGATAGAAAGAAGAGGAAGAAATATGAAGGAACGGAGAGAGGGAGATATGGACGGAGGGATGAAGGGAGGAGATGGAGAAGGGATGGAGAGAGAGAGAGAGAGAGAGAGAGAGAGAGAGAGAGAGAGAGAGAGAGAGTTTGTGAAAATGGTAAAAAAGCTTTCTAACAATTTTCTAACATTTTTTATCTTGCTCTTTTTCCTCTTGTCCTCCAGGTCTTCTTCCTCTTTTCCCCTCTTCCTCCTCCTCTTCCAATTCTTCTCCTCCTCCTCCTCCTCTTCCAACTCTTCTCCTCCTCCATTATCTTACATTTTTAGTTGTTTTTTGCCATCTTATACTCCACTTCTTCTTCCTCCGTTCCCTCCTTTTCCTCTCCCTCTTCTTCCAATTCTCTCCCTCCTCCTCCTCCAATTTCTCTCTCCTCCCTCCTCCTCCTCCTCTTCCATTTTTTTCTCCCTCGTCCTCCCCTTTTTATTCTTCTCCCTCCTCCTCCTCCTCTTCCAATTCCTCCTCCTGCTCTTCCAAGTCTTCTCCATCCTCCTCCTCTTCCAATTCTTCTTAATGCTCCTCCTCCTTCAATATCTCTCTCCTCCCTCCTTCTCCTCCAATTTCTCTCTCTCCCCTCCTCCTACAATTTCTCTCTCCTCCCTCCTCCTCCTCCAATTCCTCTCTCCTCCTCCTCCTCTCCTAGCAACTAAAAACCACACATATTCTTTTTCCTTTACTTCCGCATTTTCTAGTCTGTCACTTCATTCTCCCTCTTCCCCATTTTTCACCTCACCTCCTGGCAACTCTCATCTTTTCCCGCCTCTCTCTCTCTCTCTCTCTCCCTCCCTCCCTCCCTCTCTCTCTCTCTCACACACACACGCACATTATTACTTATTAACCTTCTCTCCTTTCAATCCCTACCTTTATCTATGCTCCTCTCTCTCTCTCCTACTCATTTATCTTCTCTCCCTTTTTCACTCACTGCCTATCTCTACGCCCCTTTCTTCCTTTCACGGTCCCCTCTTCCTCCCCCTCCTTCCTTATCCCCCACCCTGATTCTCCTTCTCCCTCTACTCCCACCACATCCCCTTCTCTCTCTCTCTCTCTCTCTCTCTCTCTCTCTCTCCCGCGGGCCGCTAACGACGCCTTATTGTAACTGATTAATACCACGCCTTCAGGGACACCGTTTCTCAGGTGACCCCCCCCCCTCTCTCTCTCTCTCTCCATCCCTCCAGCAATGACCATCTTCCCTCCCTCCCTCCCTTATTCTCGCTCCCTCTCTCCTTCCTTCCTTCCTTCCAGCGGTTTCCCTCCCTCTCTTCCTTCACCAACGTCCCTCCTTCCTTCTCTCTCTCGCTCCCTCTTCACCTCTACAGTAGCGTCTCTCCCTTACCTCCCTCACCTGTGTCTTTTCCTC
>NC_136987.1:695000-700000 GCF_032717465.1 Coenobita brevimanus
GGAATAGGAGGAGGAGAAGGAAGACTGTGGTAGGGTAGGAGGAGAAGGGGGAGGAAGAGGAAGAGGAGAGATGAGATAACAGAGAAGGAAGTAAGGAGGAGGAGGAGGAAGAAACTGGTAGGGTAGGAGGAGGAAGAGAGAGGAAGGGGAAGGAAGAAGTAAGGAGGAGGAGGAGGAAGAAGAAACTGGTAGGGTAGGAGGAGGAAGGGGGAAGGAGGGAGAAGAGGAAGAAGAAAAATGAGGAAGAAAGAGGAGGAGGAGGAGGAGGGAGAGAAAATAATGTAACAAAAAATACTAACAAACTGATTAAAACACCGAGATAAATGATCAAGAAAATACAAAAATAATACTAAGAAAATCAAGACAATGCCAAGAAAATATCACGAAAATAAAAAAAAAAATACCTACAAAAAAAATCAAGGAAATCAACACCTCCAAAACAAGAAGAAAATCAAGAAAATCGTGACCTGAAAAAAAAACAAACAAGAAAATACCATGATAAACGATAAAGAAATTACTACGAAAACCACGAAAATCAAGAAAATACCAAGAAAAAGAAAATACAAAAAAAGAAAATCAAGAAAATACAAAGTAAATATCAAGCAGATCAAGAAAATGCAAAGAAAAAATCACGAAAATAAAGAAAATGCAAAGAAAATCAAGAAAATACCAAGAAAATCAAGAAAACGTCAAGAAAATACCAAGAAAATCAAGAAACTATCAAGAAAATACCAAGAAAATCAAGAAAACCTCAAGAAAATACCAAGAAAATCAAGAAAACGTCAAGAAAATACCAAGAAAATCAAGAAACTATCAAGAAAATACCAAGAAAATCAAGAAAACGTCAAGAAAATACCAAGAAAATCAAGAAAACGTCAAGAAAATACCAAGAAAATCAAGAAAACGTCAAGAAAATACCAAGAAAATCAAGAAAACGTCAAGAAAATACCAAGAAAATCAAGAAAACGTCAAGAAATACCAAGAAAATGCCAAGAAAATCAAGAAAATACCAAGAAAATCAAGAAAATACCAAGAAAATCAAGAAAACGTCAAGAAAATATCAAGAAAATACCAAGAAAATTTTCCCCTAAGGATTTCTGTGTCCTAGTGACGTGACATCTCCATCCTTGTCTTGAGAAAAAATAAAGAAAAAAAAAGGTAAGGTTGGCAACATCAAAGGGGAGGGAGGAATTGGCTATCTGTCTATCCGTCTGTCTGTCTGTATGAGAGAGAGAGAGAGAGAGAGAGAGAGAGAGAGAGAGAGAGAGAGAGGGAGAGAGAGAGAGAGAATATATATTTAATAGTAGAAGCAGTAGTAGTAGTTGTAATAATAATAATAATAATAATAAAAATCATCTCCACCATCAGAAGCAGCAACAAGTCCTCTCTCTCTCTCTCTTTCTCTCTCTCTCTCAAGCACCCGTCAAAAGATAGTGACAGCTTAAACGAGTCTTTTATGCTTATCCCTACTGTTTGCTCCCTCTCTCTCTCTCTCTCCCTCTCTCTCTCTATCAACCTAATTTAACTCCTCACAATCTGCCTTCTACCTCCCCTCATCTCTTTCACCTACCTAACCTTATTCTCTCTCTCTCTCTCTCTCTCTCTCTCTCCACTGGCTCTAGGCGAAAGAAAGTAGAAAAAAAAATAGTGAACTGATAGATGCAATACTTCACCCCAATATGAAAAATGAGAGAGAGAGAGAGAGAGAGAGAGAGAGAGAGAGCGGGGAGGGGTGGGGTTGTGTTTGAGAAGTGGTCCTTTGCAAATGATGATGGATGGATATGAAAAGAGGGAGGGGGGAGGGGAGAAGAGAGAGGAGAGGAGGGGTGAGGAGAAAGAGGCAGACAGAAAAGAGAAAATTATACTGATATGAGGCAGCCATATACAGACAGACAGACAGACAGAAATAGAAAGTGGGAGGGAATATACTGCCTATGTGTGCTGACGTCCTTTGTGTGTGTGTGTGTGTGTGTGTGTGTGTGTGTGTGTGTGTGTGTGTGTGTGTGTGTGTGTGTGTGTGTGTGTGTGTGTGTGTGTGTGTGTGTGTGTGTGTGTGTGTGTGTGTGTGTGTGTGTGTGTTATGAAGCAGGAAATCCCAAGCCTTCATATTAAGCCCGTCCAAGTAACTCCCCTTACAAGAAGTCTAGAGGAAAAGAGAAAAGAGGAGAGAGAAAAGAGAGCTAAGTCCCTCAACACACAACCTGATCCCTCTTCTCTCTCTCTCTCTCTCTCTCTCTCTCTCTCTCTCTCTCTCAGAAGTGACTATCAAGCCTAATTAGGATATTAGATGATGAATAAGCACTTCCTGACCTCTCTCTCTCTCTCTCTCTCTCCTTCCTTCCCTCCTTCCATCTTTTTCTTTGCTTCCACCATTCCTTCCCTCCATATATATCTTCTCGCTTTCCTTCCTTCCCTCCTTCCTTTCAATTTCCCTTCTCCATCCCCCTCTCCTTACTTCTCTCCCTCCCTTCACTTCTCCACCTTCCTTTCTTCCCTTCAATTTCCCTTCTCCATCCCCCTCTCCTTACTTCCCTACCTTCCTTTCTTCCCTCCTTCCCTTCAAGTTTTCTTTTCCCATTTCCTTTCTTATTTCAATCCTTTCTTTCTTTCTTCATTCCATCCTTCCCTCCCTCCCTTCACTCCTAACTTCCTTCATTGCCTTCCTTCCTGCCTTCATTTCCCATTTCTCTCAATCTTCTTCCATTCCCTCCCTTCCTCTTCTCATCGCCACTGCTCCTTCTCTCTCTCTCTCTCTCTCTCTCACTCACATCTATCAGGCCTAATTGGCATATCCAGTGATGAGCAGATTTGTCTCATTTCACTGTCGCGGCAAATTGTGGTTAACTGTGGTGGATCCTGTGGTTAATTGTTGTAGTTGTGGTTAACTGTGGTAGTTGTGGTTAATTGTGGTTAATGTGGTAGCTGTGGTTAATTGTGGTGAGGTCTGTGAGTAGCTGTGGTTTAATTTGATAGCTGTGGTTAAGTGTGGTTAATAGCTCCTGTTTTTAATGTGGTAGCTGTGGTTAATTGCGGCTAAGTCTGTAGGTAGGTGTGGTTAATTCTCTCTCTCTCTCTCTCTCTCTCTCTCTCTCTCTCATTCCTTTCTTCCACTATAATCCTTCCTTAACACACTCTCAGGTTTAGGTCTCTCTCTCTCTCTCTCTCTCTCTCTCAAATAATACGCCAAATCCGTCCCAGAAATCCTTGCAAAAAATTGATGGAAATGAAGATAGGAAAAAATATCAGTTCTTATGCAATGTTTCAGAAAGGGAAGTTGAAAATTATATGTATAGTTCGCTGTATAGATAGACAGATAGATAAATAGATAGACAGATAGATGGATAGATGGATAGGTAGGTAGGTAGGTAGGTAGGTGGGTAGATAGAGATAGACTGATGGACTGATAGATGAATGGATGGACAGATAGGTAGATAGATAGGATAGATAATAGACAGATGGATGGATGGACAGCTAGATAGACTGATGAGCAGACAGACAGATAAACGGATAAAGATAAGCAGACACAGGTAGGCAGACATTTAGACAGACAGATTAGACAGATAGATAGACAGACAGACACATAGATGGGCAGATGGATGGATAGATAGGTACATAGATATCTAGATAAGCAGGCAGACGGTAGGTAGGTAGGCAGGTAGGTAGGTAGGCAGGTGGGTAGGTAGATAGAGACTGCCGCACAGATAGATAAATATACATACATCAGGGTAGATAGATAAACAAAGACAAATAGGCAGATAGACAGACAGACAGACAGATAGATATAGATAGACAGATCTTTCTTTTATCATGGGTTCGTATGTTACAGCGAGAGGACAAAAGGCGTGTGCGTGTGTGTGTGTGTGTGTGTGTGTAACTACCTATATGTTGCATCTATCTCCTCTATATATGTATCTATCTACTTCGTACTCTCCCTCCCCCCTTTTCAATGTACCCCCATGTGCACATCCACGACGTACATCCCAGCCAGTCACATGTACACCCACCGCACACGCCTCTTCCTGTGTGTACACTCCATTACACTGAAAACCAAACTGAGTACTTCTCTCATGTACACCTTTCAGGCTTGATTGAATTAGCTCTGTGGTTTATTTGATGTGTGAAATGTGTGTGTGTGTGTGTGTGTGTGTGTGTGTGTGTGTGTGTGTGTGTGTGTGTGTGTGTGTGTGACAGAGAGAGAGAGAGAGAGAGAGAGAGAGAGCGTCTGTGTGTCTCTGTGAGTGGAAACGTGATCCATGAAGCTAAATTGGTCATGAGGAGGGAGAGAACAATGCAACGACACACTACTCTCTCTCTTTCTCTCTCTCTCTTACACACACAAACACAAACTATCTGTATGTGTCTGTCTGTCACGTTCTCCACAGTCTTCCCAGAGAGAGAGAGAGAGAGAGAGATGTGGGTACCCTCAGCATATACTGTTTATCTATATTAAGAAAAATAGCATGTGTAAGATCCTAGACATTGGTATATATGGCAGAATGAAAGAAAGGAGGAAGAGGAGGAGGAGGAGGACGAAGAGGATGGGGAAGTTAACAGAAGACAAGGAGGAGGAGGAGGGGAGGAAATAAGGAAGAATTAAGAGAGAAATGAAGGAAGGAAAAAAAGGAGAAAAAATGACGGGAGGAAGGACGAAAGGATGAGAAAGAGACGGGGAGGAAGAATGAAGGAGAAGAAGGGGATGAAGCCAGGAGGAGGAGGAGGTGGAGGAGAACAGGAGGAGAAGAAAGCAGGAAAAGGAGGGGAAGAATATATGACGAGGAGGGGAAGAAGAAAACAGGAGGAGGAGGAGAAAAAAAGAAGGAAAGAAGAAAACAGGAGGCGGGGGAGGAGGGGAAGAAGAAAACATGAGAAGGAAATGAAGAAGAAAAATGGAGGAGGAGGAGGGGAAGAAGAAATAGGAGACGGAAAGGAAGAAAACAGAAGGAGTAGGAGGAGACGCAAAGAAGGCATGTGTCAGATAAGGATGAAAGGTAAACACACGT
>NC_136987.1:702500-705000 GCF_032717465.1 Coenobita brevimanus
ATTCCTCACACTTCCCCACCACACACTGCCACACTTCACACTATCATACAATTATATTTTACTTATAAGTTTATGAAGGCTGCATAGGACCCTCCCCCCCCTAATTTTCAGTCACTCCTATGCTAAAATAATAATAATAATAATAATAATAACAAAAAAGGTGCCATTGGGAGTGAGGGGTTTGACGTGATAAAGGAGTGGAAGAGGAAGGGGAAGGGGAGGAGGAAGGAGTGGAAGACGAGGGGGAGGAAGGGGAAGGGGAGGAGGAAGGAGTGGAAGAGGAGGGGGAGGAAGGGGAAGGAGAGGAGGAAGGAGTGGAAGACGAGGGGGAGGAAGGGGAAGGGGAGGAGGAAGGAGTGGAAGACGAGGGGGAGAAAGAGGAAGGGGATGGGGAGAGGAGTAAAGGGAATGAGAAGAGGAGGTATGGGAAGGGGAAAAGGAGGAAGGGAGGGGAAAGGAAGAGGAAAGTGGAGGAGGAAGGGGAAAGTGGAGGAGGAGGAGGAAGAGGAAGAGGAAGGGGAAGGGGAAAGTGCAGCAGGATTAGGAAGGAGGAGGAGGTGGAAAGACAAGAAGGCGGAGACCAAGGAAGAAAAAGTTGATCTAGGCAATAAAAACAATGACCCCCAGATGGCAACACTTCCCAGCTGTTCCAGAGTTACCAGATGCCGCCAGGAGGACGGAGGAATATTCATTAGCCTTATTTGTATTAACCTAATTTAGTTATTCATTTAGTTTGTTATTCACTTAATTTGTTATCTATTTATTTATCTATTAACTAATTTTTTGCTGCATTGATACGATTTTACTTCGGATAGTTTTTTTATTTGATGTTAGTTCCTTAACACCATTTCTCAAGTAAATTAGTCTGAAACTTAACACGTCATCGTATTGAAGTGTTATTTTTTTTTACGATCAATAACAGGGTGTATTCATAAATTCTGCAGGGTGTATTCATAAATTTGGCAGGGTGTATTCATAAATTTTCTTGACTAAATTTGTATACAGGATTACTTACATACTTTCCTAAATTCTTATACTACCAAACACTTCACAAAACTAGAGTATTAAAAGAAAAAATCTACCATACCTATTTATCTATCTATCTATCGACTACTATCAATCAATCTATCGTAGCCAGACGCCTTATCCTGTACGGGTAGCTACAAACAAATCGCCACTGGTGTACCCTGTTCCTCGCCATCAGGTTGTCCTTTCTCCTAATAACCCTTACACACACACACACACACACACACACACATACAGAGAGAGAGAGAGAGGGAGATGAATTACATTATGGTACACACACACACACACATACAGAGAGAGAGAGAGAGAGGGAGATGAATTACATTATAGTACACACACATATAGAGAGAGAGAGAGGGGGAGATGAATTACATTATAGTACACACACACACACACACATACACATACAGAGAGAGAGAGGGAGATGAATTACATTATAGTACACACACACACACACACGGATTTAAACATGAACCAGATATACATAATAATATTCACGTGTACGTATTCTGTTTACGTGTACGTATTCTATTCACGTGTACGCATTTTATTCACGTGTATGTACTCTATTTCCCCATTACATAGGCATCAATAGTACAAAAAATACATTGTCTCGTATCTAACATTACGTAATCTTTCGGTATTACTAACGATAGCGTAAGATATATACGTTAATATTATCTTTACGTTGTTTTATGTAGCCTACGTTAAAGCTTATATAATTTGATGTATTCTAGGGTGGTAATGGGATGTTAATTGCATAAAGGATAATACTGTGGTGTAATATTGAAGATAAATCGCTGAGGAAGAGATGTCAGGAAGCATACACTAATTATTTTGCGGATTACAAGTTATTCTCTTTCATTTTACATAATTATACTTCTAAATATTAACGGGAAATGCATAAATAACATACAAGAATAAAACACACACACAGACATACACACACACGCACGCACACACGCAAACACACGCGCGGGAGAACTGGGTGACAGATTGACCTACTGGAATACGGCTTAATTTTCAACACACGAATCTCTCACCTTATATTCCTCTTTTTGTCCCTTCGTCTGCCATTTCCTCTTCTCCGCTTCCTATATTTCCTCCACGTAGCACTAAACTCACGAAAAATAAACAGTCTTCTCGTATATACCGCAAATGTCCACGAATATAAGCGAAAATAATGAGAGCGACGACGCAGGTGACATTTGAATTGGATTTCCCGCCTCGAGTGACGCGGAGGAAGACGGCTGCATCACTCCGAGATTTCCGTCTCATCTCGCCCGCCCGCCACAAAACTAGTTCCGTGCATAGGGCTAGTTTTCGCCACGACTATTATTTATTTCTGCTATTACACTGCCATTTTGTATCCAATGAACACTGAGGTTCAAGGGAAAGCGCCGATTAACCCATATTTGTGCGAAGGTAATATATTAATCGCCAAATTAGCCCAGCATCCCTGGCGGTGGAATAT
>NC_136987.1:710000-732500 GCF_032717465.1 Coenobita brevimanus
TTATTTCTTGCGCCTATCTCTATCTTACTTTCTTTATATTCCTTCATTATCTTATTTTCTCTCTCACTTTCTTCAAATTCTCTCCCTCTTACTTTCTCTCTCTCTCTCTCTCTCTCTCTCTCTCACTGACCTTAAACACGACCTACCCTCCATCCATCGTCCTTGCTGTCTCACTTTCTCTCATTATCTCACTTTAACTCGCTTCCGCTTGCTCTAATTTTACATGACCTACCCTGTTCTCTCTCTCTCTCTCTCTCTCTCTCTCTCTCTCTCTCTCTCTCTCTCTCATTTTTCTTCACCAATGTCACTCTCACTTTAACCCTTTGACCTTGCTTGCCTCCTCGCTCTCTTTCTCTCTCTCACTCACTTTCTCACTTCCGCTTCTTCATTGTCTATCTTGTTTATTCTCTTTCTTTATCTATCTGTCTATCTATCTATCTACTCACGTCTATCTATTGAATTCTCTACATATTATTGATCTATTTATCTATCAGTCTATCAACCTTTATGTATATTATGCTCTCTCTCTCTCTCTCTCTCTCTCTTTCTTTCTCTCTCTCTCTCTCTCTTTCTTTCTCTCTCTCTCTCTCTTTCTCTCTCTCTCTCTCTCTCTCTCTCTCTCTCTCTCTCATTTTCAACTGCTTTCAGAAAATGCCTCCACCCTTTAACTGCCCTCATTGACTCCACTATCTTTAATTATCTCTCATTTTCTCACTTTTCTCTCTCTCACGCCGCCCCCCCCAGGTTAATGAGATAATGGCCAGGTGTGTCGGGCGGTTTACCTGTAGTCTTTAATTAGGCTTTATTGGCAGGTGACCAGGTGAGAGAGAGAGAGAGAGAGAGACTATCTTTCCTTCATCTGTTCTCACCTTTCTCTTCTTTCCTTTCAATCTTTCCTCTTCCTCCCACCTTCCTCTTTTTCTTTGATTTTCCTTCTTTCCTTCCTTCCTTCCTCCCTCCATCTTCAACCCCCTTTCCCTCCACTCCTTCCCTCCCCCCTTCCCTCACCCAATCTCTCATCTTCCTTCCTTCCTCCCTCCCTTCCTTCCTTCATCTCTAGCCTTTTTCTCTCCTCTCTTCTCTCCTTCCTCCCTCCATCTCTACCCTCTTTCTCTCCTCTCCTTCCCTTTCCTCCCCAATCTAAGGGTTCATCCCCATCTTCCTTCCTCCCCTCCCTCCTTCCTTCCTTCCTTCCTTCTTCCTTTCTCCATCTATCTCTACCCTCTTTCTTCCCAAATCTTATAATTCATCTTCATCTTCCTCCCTCCCTCCCTCCCTCCTTCCTTCCTTTACTCCCTCCCTCCCTCCTTCCTTCCTCACTTCATCTCTAGCCTCAATTTCCTTCCATTTCTTCCCTCCAACTCTAGCCTCTTCTCTCCTTCCCTCCCTCCCTCCCCCCCTTCCCTCCAACTCTAGCCTCTTCTCTCCTTCCCTCCCTCCCTCCTCCCTTCCCTCCAACTCTAGCCTCTTCTCTCCTTCCCTCCCTCCCTTCTTCCTTCCCTCCAACTCTAGCCTCTTCTCTCCTTCCCTCCCTCCCTCCCTCCCCCCTTCCCTCCAACTCTAGCCTCTTCTCTCCTTCCCTCCCTCCCTCCCTCCCCCCTTCCCTCCAACTCTAGCCTCTTCTCTCCTTCCCTCCCTCCCTTCTTCCTTCCCTCCAACTCTAGCCTCTTCTCTCCTTCCCTTCCTCCCTTCTTCCTTCCATCTCTAGCCTCTTCCCTCCCTTCCTCCCTCCATCTTTCCTCCCCAATCTTACGGGTCAGATCTTCCCTTTGCCTCCATCTTGCGTTAAGTTATCAGGCTTCTGGTTACCGGGGAGAGTGGGAGAGGGGAGAAGAGGGGAGAGAAGAGGGGGAGGAGGGGAGAAAAAAGGAGGAGGAGGAGGAGGAGGAGGAGGAGGAGGAAGTAGTAGTAGTAATAATAATAATAATAATAAAGTAGTAGTAGTAGTAGTAGTAGTAGTAGTAGTAGTAGTAGTAATAATAATAATAATAATAATAATAATAATAATAATAAAAACGACCAAATAATACCCATAAAGCAAAAATAAAACCAGCTCACTAACTCTAAAAAAAAAAAAGGGGGGGGGATGAACCCTTCCAAAGCTTATAAGAAAAAAGTAAAAACGAAAAAAAATCAGGATAATTTTCAGGCCGTGTAAAAAAAAAAAAAAAAAAAAAAAAAAAAAAAAAAAACAGGAAGTGAGGTGAGGAGGGAACATTTCTCTCTCTCTCTCTCTCTCTCTCTCTCTCTCTTTCTCTCTCTCTCTCTCTCTCTCTCTCTCAAAATTTTTTCTATAACTGTTAACCCGGATCATCTCATGTATTTCTCCTCTCTGTCTGTCTGTCTGTCTGTCTGTCTCTCTCTCTCTTTCCTTCACTTTCCCCCACTTCCATTTTCTTTCCTTTCATTTTTCCTTCCTTCCTTCCTTCCTCTCTCCTTCTTTTTCTTCTTCCTTCCTTTCTTCATTCCTTCATCCATTCTCATTTCACTTACTTTGTCTTTCCTTCTTCCTTTCTCCCTCCTTTCTTCTTTCCTTCCTCTCTCCCTCCCTTCTTCCCCTTTTCCTTTCTCTCTCCCTCCCTTCCTCCCACTTGACTACCTCCTTTCTGTCCTCCTTCCTTCCTCCCTCCCTCCTTCACTGCCTTCATTCTGCACCTCCTTTCTTACCCCTCCTCCTTCCTCCCTCCCTCCTTTACTACCTCCCTTCTTCCTTCCTTCCTTTCTCCCTCCCTCCCTTATATCCCCCCTCCTGTCCAATCTCCCTTCCTTCTTTCCTTCCTTCCTTCCCTCCCTCCCTCCTTCTTTCCTTCCTTCCCTCCCTTGTATACCCCCTCCCTTCTACCTCCCTTCCTTCCTTCCTTCTTTCCTCCCTCCCTCCTTCCCTCCCTGGCCAGCTCTTGTACTGCATAAATTCACAAGGATCGCGCCATAAATATCACAGGGAGAGAGCACTAAGGGAGACAGTCCTTCCAGGGAGAGAGGGAGGGAGGGAGAGGAAGGAGGGAGGGAGGGAGAGAAAGGAGAGAGGGAAGGAAGGAGGAGAGAGGGAGGGAAGGAAGGAGAGAAGAAAGGTAGGTAAGTAGGTAGATAGGTAGGTAGGTAGCTAGGAAGGGAGGGATAGAAGTAGGGAAGAGGAGGGAGGGAGGGAGAGAAGGGAAGAGGGAAGAAGGGAGGGATCATGGAATAAATATCACAAGGAGAGCACTAAGGGAGGCAATCCTTCTAGGGAGAGAGAGAGAGAGAGAGAGAGAGAGAGAGAGAAAGAGAGAGTATTAACAGATTTTCTCTCTTCCTGACAGACTAAGGAACAAAAAATGGATGAGGAGGGAAGGAGGAAGTGAGGGAGGGAGAGAAGGAAGAGAGGGAGGGAGAGAAGAAAGAGAAGGTGGGAAGAAGGAAGAAAGGGAGGGAACGAAGAAGGAAGAGAGGGAGGGAGAGAAGAAGGAAGTGTGAGAGGGAGAGAAGAGAAGAGAGGGAAGGAGAGAAGAAGGAGGAGAGGGAGGGAGAAGGAAGAGAAGGTGGGAAGAAGGAAGAGAGGGAGGGAAGGAAGAAGGAAGAGAGGGAGGGAAAGAAGAAGGAAGAGGAGGAACAGATGGAAGATAGAGAGGAAAGGAAACGAATAAAATGAAAGAACTGAAGGAGGGAAGGAAGGAAGAAGGGAAGGAAGGAGGGAAGGAAGGAAGGAAAGGAAATTAAGATAACAGATGGAAAAAAGTAGGGAGGAAAGATGGAAGAAAGAAGGAAGGACGGAAGGAAGGAAGGAAGGAAAGGAAAGGAGAAAATGAAAAAAAAAAAATGAATAAATGGAGGGAGGGAGAAGACCCAAGTAGAGAGACAGGGAGGGAGAGGGAGAAAGAAGGGGGGAAGGGAGGGAGGGAGAGAAATATGGGAGGGAGGAAACATGGAGGAAAGGAAGGAGGGAGGAAACATGGAGGAAAGGAAGGAGGGAGGAAAATATATCTTGTCTTGCCCAAGGGGAAATCTGGGACTCTTCTTTATCACCTCTTTTACTTCCTCCTCTTCCTCTTAGTTTCTCTTTTCCTCTTCCTCCTCCTTCCTTCCTTCCTCTTTCCTCCTCTTCCTTCTTTCCCCTTCTTTTTCTTCCTCCTCCTTCCTTCCTTCCTTCCTTCCTCATTCCTCCTCTTCCTTCCTTCCTTCCTCTTTCCTCCTCTTCCTTCCTTCTTTCCTCTTCTTTTTCTTCCTCCTCCTTCCTCTTCCTCCTTCCATCCTCTTCTTTTCCTTCTTGCTCTTTTCTTCCTTAATTTTTCCTCCAACTCCTCTTTTCCTCTTCCTCTCTCTGTTTCTGTCTGTCTGTCTGTCTGTCTGTCTGTCTCTGTCTT
The DNA here is from genome assembly GCF_032717465.1 of Coenobita brevimanus. Lineage (NCBI taxonomy): Eukaryota > Metazoa > Arthropoda > Malacostraca > Decapoda > Coenobitidae > Coenobita > Coenobita brevimanus. Next base: position 714,341 of record NC_136987.1, read on the forward strand.
TCTGTCTGTCTGTCTGTCTGTCTGTCTGTCTCTCTCTCTCTCTCAGAACTTTAAATGTGCCAATCAGGGTTAAATCTCCATTGGTCCTGTGACGACAAGACAGGGAGGGAGGGAGGTAGGGAAGGAGGGAGGAAAGGAGGGAGAGAAGGTAGGAGGGAGGGGGAAGAAAGGAAGAGCAGGGGAGGAGGGAAGGAAGAAGGAAAGAAGAAGGGAGGAGGGAGAAATGGAATGGAAAAAGGAGGAAGGATGAAAGGGAGGGGGGGAAAAGGATGAGAGAGAGAGAGAGAGAGAGAGAGAGAGAGAGAGAGAGAGAGAGAGAGAATACAACCAAAGGGAAGGAAGGAGTTGAAGGTAGGAGGAAGGGAGGAAATGAAGGATGGAGGGAGGAGGGAAGGGAGGGAGGAGGAATGATGGAAGGGAAAGAAAGAGGGGAGATATGGAGGGAGGGAGAAGAGGGAAGATAGGGAGGGAGGGAGAAGAAGAGGGGAGAAAGAAGTGAGAGAGAAAAGAAAGAGGAAGAGAGGAAAAGAAAGAAAATGTGAGAAAAAAGCGAGAAAGGGAAAGAAAGACAGGAATGAACACTAGAAAGAAAAGTGAGTATGGTGAGAGGCCTACCTACCTATCTACTTACCTACCTACCTATTTCTCTTCCTCCTTTTCTACTTATCTGCATACCTACCTACCTATTTACCTACTTACCTACCTACCTGTCCATTTCTTTCACCTTTCATACCTACTTACTTCAATATCCATTTTTTCTCCATTCCTACCTACACACCTGCCTACTTACTTACCTGCAAACCTACCTACCTCTCCATTTCTCTCTCTTCTTTCCTACCTACCTATCTATCTATCCATCCATCCATCTATCTATCTATTTATCCATCCATCCATACACCTATCCATCTATCAATCCATCCATCTATCTATATAACCATCCATCCATCTATCTATCTCTATCCATCCATTCATCTATCTATCTATCTATCTATCCATCCATCCACACACCTATCCATCTATCAATCCATCCATCTATATAACCATCCATCAATCCATCCACATACCTATCAATCCCTCAATCCATGTCCATAACCATCCATCCACCTATCCACCCACCTTCCCACCTGTGCACACCTGCCTAATTAGCACACCTGGCTACCTTGAATAATTAATACCTGGCTAAATAAACGACTACCTGAGTGTCCCTTTGAATTACTGAAGGACAAATTCATTTAATTTATTTATTTAAATTTACCTGGTTTATTAATTACCTAGTGGCAAGGTATCTAAAAATAGAGATATATTTGCTCTCTCTCTCTCTCTCTCTCTCTCTCTCTCTCTCTCTCTCTCTCTCTCTCCAACAGGGATAATGTGAGAGAGGGGAGGGAGTGTGAATCCTAACGAGCTGGTAGTAGTTGTTGCCTTGTTTGGGTAGTTAGGGAAGGGCAATTCGAGGTAGAGTGGTAGTTGTGGTAGTAGTGGTAGTTGTGGTGGTAATGTGGTGGTAGTGGTAGGTGTGGTAGCTGTAGCCTTGTCAACTACGGGAAGTCGTTAGTGATGGGGCAATTGAAGGTAGTTGTTGAAATGGCTGTAGGTGGCAATGGTAGTAGCAATTGTGGTAGCAGTTGTGGTAGTGAAAAATGTGGTTGTGGTGGATGTGGTTGTGGTAGTGGTTGTTGTTGTGGTGGTTGTGAATTAGGTCCAAATCTCCCTTCCAGTTTTCAGTAATCCTGCTAACAGACAAACAAACAAACACACAAAGAGGAGTGAAAATATTCTCTCTCTCTCTCTCCCTCTTTCTCTCTCTCTCTCTCTCTCTCTCTCCATTCATAAAACACAAAAATCCAAAAACTTCAGAGCCTATTACACGAAACTTTATCTCAAACTCTCTTGAGCTGAGAGAGAGAGAGAGAGAGAGAGAATCCGAGACCAGGGAAAGCTTGTGAAAATGAAAGTGAGTGAGGAGGGAAAGGCAGCAGGGCAATATTTCACGAGAGAGAGAGAGAGAGAGAGAGAGAGAGAGAGAGAGAGAGAGAGAGAGAGAGAGAGAGAGAGAGAGAGAGAGAGAGAGAGAGAGAGAGAGAGAGAGAGAGAGAGAGAGAGAGAGAGAGAGAGAGAGAGAGAGAAGAGAGAGATGGCATTAGGACAGATATTGGGGCAGAGATGAAGTGGTTTGAGGACAGTTGGACACAGTAAGAGAGTTTGGAATAGTCTAGGCTAGAAAGAGAAAATGGATAAAAGAAAATGGGCGATGGAGTGGCGACTGAAAAAATATATATATGTATTTTGGTTTTTATTATTATTTTTTTCATATATGTTAGTCAGTTTGCAATATGTGGGGAAAAATGGAAAATGAAACACACACACACACACACACACACACACACACACACACACACACACACACACACACTACCACACCCACGAACCCACCGCAATTCAGCACAGGGCACTCACAGGCGCCTCGTGACTCCGCCTCATTAATCAACCCAGCATCAATTAAGATAGGTAATTAAGAGGTCACGTGTCAACCGCAGCTAAGTGAGTCATTACCCCTTAGCCTGTCACTAATTAGGGTCATTATGCGTAATTATGGTGATGTTGTGCTTTTCCGAGTGATTATGTCATGGTCATTTGATCTACTTGGGTAATACTGTTTATGGTTATGTATTTAGAGAGAGAGAGAGAGAGAGAGAGAGAGAGAATCGAAGACCAGTAAAAGATAGTGAAAAAGAGAGAAAGTGAGCGAGGAGGGAAAGGAAGCAAGACAATACATCACGAGAGAGAGAGAGAGAGAGAGAGAGAGAGCGACTGAGGGAAAGCGAGTGTGAGTGTGTGAAAGTGAGCGAGTAAAAGCGAGTAAGCGAAAGTGAGCGAGTGAGTGAGGGCTGTAGAGTCATTAGAGTTGACAAATGCAGGTGGTGTCGGGTGAGGTGAGCTGTTGAACTAATGAACCAGGTCTCTCTCTCTCTCTCTCTCTCTCCCCCATTGTTCGTCTTCTGTCTGTCTGTTTTTCTGTCTGTCTCTCTCTCTCTCTCTCTCTCTCTCTCTCTCTACCCTTGCTCGTCTTGCCTGTGCGTCTGTCTGCCTGTCCCTTTCTCTCTCTCTCTTTCTCCTTCATCCCTCTAGTCCTCACTCCCTCTCCACCCTTCTTCGTCTTCTCCCCCCCTTCTCTCTCTCTCTCTCTCTCTCTCTCTCTCACTCAGGAGATACAGCTCTCTTCCCCAGACAACCCGTGACACAGCGAACCATTTCTCACGCCCAAACAAGGCAATTTAAAAGGGATGTGTGTGAGAGAGAAAAAAGAGAGAAAAATTATGGAAAAAAAAGAGAGAGAGAGAAGACTGTGAAAAATAATGATGGAGTTTAAGAGGACTGGGTATGCAAGTGTTTTTGAGAGAGAGAGAGAGAGAGAGAGAGAGAGAATTCCCGCTACAGCCAGATGATTTTATTTAACCTAGTAAAAAAAAATCCAATCTTCAAATCCATCCACGAAATCACCTTGTCAAGAGTGAAGGAAGGAAGGAAAGAAGGAAGGACGGAAGGAAGGAGAGAGCAGCAAGTTAGAGGAGGATAGAAGAGAAGGAAAGAAGGAAGGACGGAAGGAAGAAAGAAGAATGAAAAGAAGGAAGGGCGAAAGAAAGGATGGGAGGAGTAAGGAGAAAAGAAGGAGAGAAAAGGAGGATATAAGAGAAGGAAAGAAGGAAGGAGGAAGGAAGGAAGGAAGAAAGTAAGGAAAGGATATAAGAGAGGATGAAAGCCATATATAAAGGATTGGGGAAGTAATAAATAAATAATAATAATAATAATAATAATAATAATAATAATAATAATAATAATAATAATAATAATAATAATAATAATAATAGCCTTTATAATAATTTTTCCAATTATTTTAGCTGTGATAATCCATACGAGGTGTGAGTATAGCCAAAACACACACACACACACACACACACACACACACACACACACACACACACACACACACACACACACACACACACACGTACACATTTCTCAAACCCATACTGCACACTTCTCTCATCCACACACACACACACACACACACACACACACACACACACACACACACACACACACACACAGATTATGTTTATGGATAGATAGATAGATGGATAGAATAAGAGATACACTGATGGTTAGGCAGACACACAAATAGATAAAGATACACATAGATAGATACAGGTATATGAGCAAGAATAAAGTGGGCTTCTCTCTCTCTCCCCCCTCTCTCTCTCTCTCTCCAATATATCACTCACTTTTACTCTGCTTCTGTCCTACACTGTTACACCCACCTACACCCTCCTACTCTCTCTCTCTCTCTCTCTCTCTCTTTCCATTTCCCTCCCCATCTCTCCCTCTTTCTCTCTCTCTCTCAATACCCCTAGCCCCCAGCACATAAACAAGGGCAATGAATTTACTCCTCCCTATCACCTTTTCTTCCTCCACCCTCTCCCTCCCCTCTCTCTCTCTCTTTCTCTCCCTTCCTTACCTTCCTTCAACTTCACCCTCCGCCTCCCTTCCCTTCCCCATCCTCTCTTCTCTTCCTCACTCCACCTTTTTTCCTATCACCTTTTCTCCCTCCCCCTCCTCAATCTCATCCTTCTTTCTCTCCTCCTCCCTCAGTATAGCTTTTTCTCCTTCCTCCTCCCCCTCTCCCTCCTCCCCTCCCTCCTCCCTCCCCAACACTATCTTCTCTCCATCATACATCCCTCCCCTGTTCATCTTCTCCCTCATACATGTTTTCTTCCTCCTCCTTTCCTCCCCTCCCTCTCCTGCATCTTTTCTCCCCTCTCCCCTCCTAATTCCCCTCCTCCCTCATGCATCTTTTCTCCCTTCCTACCCTCCCCCTCCTGCATCTTTTTCTCCCTTCTCCTCCCCTACTCCCACATGCATCTTTTCCTAATCCCTCCCACTCCCCTCCTTCCCTTCCCCCTCCCTCTCTCTCCCTTCCTTTCCCCCCCTGCGTATTTTCTCCCTTCTCCTCTCCTCCTCCCCCTCCCCTCACTCCCTTCCCCGTCCCTCCCTTTCCCTCCCACACACATAAACAACACCAATGAATTCACTCCTCCCCAGAGCCCATTCATTTTGGCTCAATTTCCTCATCCCACCATTGTCAATTTCCGCAGCGTCTGGCACCCTTGAAATACGCTCCCTAATATATCTTTTTCTCCCTTAATATCGCTCCTGCCAAGGGGGAAAAAGGGAGGGAGGGAGAGAGAGGGAGGGGGGATGCAAAGGGAGCGACGCGGCCCCTTACCTGTTTTCCTCTTTGGGTTGGTGAAGGGGTGGTGGTGGTGATGATGATGATGATGATGATGATGATGATGATGATGATGATGATGATGATGATGATGTGATGATGATGATGGCAGTAAATAAGATTGTGATGGTGATGATGATGATGATGATGATGATGATGATGGCAGTAAATAGGATGATGATATAATGATGATGATGATGATGATGATGATGATAACAGGGATAATAAATAATGATGATAGTTTCCTCCACTTTTATATACTTTCGACTTTATCATTTTCCCCATTCATATCATCGCTACCAGGAGAGAGAGACAGAGAGAGAGAGGAGGCGAGGGGGGCGCCGCTCCCTCAACCCCCTCCTTCTAACCAACCAAGGTCATAAAGATAAGAGGGTGTAGATAAGGTGTAATAATAAGATGTAATAAGTAAAATAAATCGCTTGCGAAGAGGTGTTAGGGAGCATACTTGATGAGGTTAAAGGGAACGCTTGCCTCTGCCTTTTAAACTCTTTAATAAAACTGAGTCCCTTTAATATTGCCAGCAGGTGTAAAGGGAGTGAGATCTGAAGAAGGGGTACTCTCTCTCTCTCTCTCTCTCTCTCTAACATTTCTTAGGAAGGATCGTATGCTGTCTATTATTTTTATCTACGTAATTCTCTCTCTCCCTCCCTCCCTCCCTCCCTCTCTCTCTCTCTCTCTCTCTCTCTAGGGACAGGAGGGTAAGTCGGTGAGGGGAAGGTGTTTACCGGAGGGGAAGGATGAATAGTATGGATGAGGTGTTGAGGGAGATGAATGTTGTTATTCCCCTCCCCCCCCCTCTCTCTCTCTCTCTCTCTCTCTCTCTCTCCCTCTCTCTCTCTCTCTCTACCTGCAGGGAGGGATGAATGGGAAGGCAGATGCGGTAAGAGGTGCGGTAATTGCTTCTCATTGTTTAATAGCTTACAGGTCCATCACCCCCTTTCTTGTGTGTGTGTGTGTGTGTGTGTGTGTGTGTGTGTGTGTGTGTGTGTGTGTGTGTGTGTGTGAGAGAGAGAGAGAGAGAGAGAGACCCTGTGTTAGAGTGAATGCCAATGAGAGGTTAATGACTGTGTGTGTGTGTGTGTGTGTGTGTGTGTGTGTGTGTACCCATTAACCCTCTCCACACCTCTCACCATATTCACACTTCACCACACCCTCACCACACTTCACCACATCCCTCATCACACTTCACCACACCTCTTACCACACTTCACCACACCTCTCAGCACACCCTCATCACATCCCAACCACACTTCACCACACCTCTTACCACACTTCACCACACCTCTTACCACACCTCTTACCACACTTCACCACACCTCTTACCACACTTCACCATACCTCTCACCACAGTTCACCACACCCTCACCACACTTCACCACACCCTCACCACCTCCCCTCTCACATTATCTCTCCCTCTGGCAGATTTAACTCTTCCTCTCTCCTCATTTTTCCCCTCTTTCCTCCTCTCTCCATGATCATTGCTTTGTCTCACTCTCCCCTCTCTCTCTTGCTCTCTTTCTCTTTTTTCTCTCTCACGCTCCTTCTCTGTCTGTGTGTCTGTCTGTCTCGCTCTCTTCCTTTCTGTCTCCTTTTCCTCTCTCTCTGTCTGTCTTGCTGTCTTCCTCTTTCTCTTTTTTTTCTGTCTGTCTGTCTCTTGCTGTCTTCCTCTGTTTCTCTCCTTCCCTCTCTCTGCTTTCGTGTGTGTGTGTGTGTGTGTGTGTGTGTGTGTGTGTGTGTGTGTGTGTGTGTGTGTGTGTGTGTGTGTAGGTATTTTTTTTCCAAATAAATAAATCTATCAGTATATATGTGCGTCTCGCTCTCTCTCTCTCTCTCTCTCTCTCTCTCTCTCTCCAGTCTATATCTACCTATCTTTATACCAATCTCTTCCCTTTCCTATCCCTCTTCCCCACCTCTCTCTCTCTCTCTCTCCCTCCCTCCTGTAATCAGTTTAATGTTGCCTTGTCGCTGTTCTCACCCTTGGTCTTCCCCTTCTTCCTCTTCCCTCTCGCCACATTTATTTTTAGTGTTATTTTTGCTTTGTTATGATTGTCAGTCGAGTTTTTATCATTCTCTCTCTCTCTCTCTCTCTCTATCTATCTATCTATCTATCTATTTGTCTGTCCATCCATCTATTTACCGAACTACTGTTTTTACCTATTTCTCCTAAACTACCTTGATGACGCTGGTTCCACTTTCTCTCTCTCTCTCTCTCTCTCTCTCTCTCTCTCTCGCACCTTTCATGGTCATTCCCCCACAAACCACACACACACACACACACGCACACACACACACAAATCTCCAGTCTGTCTGGGTAGCGTAGATGACCATTAGGGAAATCTTAAGTGTGGACACGTACCGGACGCTGTGTGCCTGACTGTCCTATGAAATTTCCCCTCCAGTACGAGAGATGGAAAATGATGTTGGACTGAAGAAAGGAAGGAGGAGGGGAATGTAGGAGGAAGGAGGGATTGTAGGAGGAAGGAGGGAGGGAGGGAGGGATTGTAGAAGGAAGGAGGGAGGGAGGGAGGGAGGGATTGTAGAAGGAAGGAGGGATTGTAGATGGAAGGAGGGATTGTAGAAGGAAGGAGGGACTGAAGAAGGAAGGAGGGATTGTAGAAGGAAGGAGGGATTGCAGGAGGAAGGAGGGATTGTAGGAGGAAGGAGGGAGAGATTGCAGAAGGAAGGAGGGATTGTAGCAGGAAGGAGGGAGGGATTGTAGCAGGAAGGAGGGAGGGATTGAAGAAGGAAGGAGGGATTGAAGAAGGAAGGAGGGATTGTAGGAGGAAGAAGGAACGGACATAAGAAATCACTCACTCAATCAATCAATCGTCCGTCAACCTTGTATAAGTAACATAAACCGTCTAAAAATCGTCTTAAAATCGGTATAGACAGGATCCTATTTCGACGCAAGCCTCTCTTCCCTTATTGTCTTTCTCTCTCTCAGGTGAAGGCACGTAAACACAGGTGCACGCGAGAGAGAGAGAGAGAGAGAGAGAGGGGGGGGGGAATGCATTTTTCTGGGGCGCGAGACAGAGACAGATAGATAGATAGGTAGAGAGAGAGAGAGAGAGAGAATAAGAACACACACAAATTACAATATCTTCTCACATACATTCCTCTCTCTCTCTCTCTCTCTCTCTCTCTCTCTCTCTCTCTCTCAAGTATTTGTCAACTCCTCAGCGAGGCTCGTGTGTGTGTTTAGTAGTGAAAGCGACTTGAGGGAAAACTTAATTGAATTGTCGTAAGTTCTGAAGGAGAGAGAGAGAGAGAGAGAGAGAGAGAGACAGAGAGAATCAGACAGACACAGACAGAAAGACAGACAGATTTTGTGTGTGTGTGTGTGTGCGTGTGTGTGTGTGTGTGAGAGAGAGAGAGAGAGAGAGAGAGATGGGAGACGGGAAAAGGGGAAGGGAAAGGAGAAAGGGAGGGGAGAGGGGAAGGTGAGAGGGGAAAGAGATGTGAGAGAGGGAAGAAGAGGAGGAGGAGGAGGAGGAGGAGAGATGAGGTGAGCCCAGGAGGAGGTGGAGGAGGAAGGAAGGGGGAAGGAAGAGGGAGGGAGGGAGGGAGGAAGGGAGAGGAAAGGAGAAAGGGAGGAGAGGGGGACTAGCATAATGTGTGTTTGTGTGTTGAGAAATGGTGTGTCTGTGTGTGTGTGGATATTAGTCTCTCTCTCTCTCTCTCTCTCTCTCTCTCTCTCTCTCTCTCTCTCTCTCTCTCTCTCTCTCTCAATATTAATCTTAACTCTACCTACTCTCCCTTTTCTCCTATACCTCTTTCTTCGTTCTCTCTACACTCACTCTCTCTCTCTCTCTCTTGATATTTACCCTAACTTTACCTATTCTCCCTTTCTCCTATACCCCTTTCTTCTTGCTCTTTTCTCACTCTCTCACTTTCTCTCTCTCACAGTTGCTCCCTGGAATTACTCTCCACCGTCTCTCTCAGAACTAAAGGACAGACAGACAGACAGACAGACACCAAACCAATATCACTCGCAACAAATTACTTCACACACACGCACACACATACATACAAACACACGCGTTGACATACATACACACACACACACGCACACATATATACACACACACATACATGGACACAAATACACACAAGCACATAATACATACACACACACACACACACACACACACACACACACATACCGTCACACACGCACACAGATTAACTTGCACAGACACACGTACACGTATTTATTGCCAACACTTGTGAAAGGTGGCCTCCTGTGCGTGTAAATTAGAAACGTACACACATACGCACACAGTTCCCACGCACAGTACTCTTACACACACACACACACACACACACACACACACAGTACCTACAAACATACGTTCATTGCAAAAACACAAACACGAGAGAGAGAGAGAGAGAGAGAGAGAGAGAGAAACACACAATTAAATACAACAAAAACAAACACCCATACACATTCATCTTTCGACTAATACTCTCTTATCCATCCATCCATCCATCCATTCATCCATCCGTCTATCTATCCATCCATCCATCCAACCATTCAATCATTCATTCATTCATTCATCCATCCATCCATCCATCTATCCGTCCATCCACACAGCCATAAATTCTCCCCCCCCCTCCACACACCACACAAACATTAAACTGATGCCAACTCCCCCCTTCCCTCTCCCCCCACCTAACCCCCCTTCCGTTTTTCCCCTCCACCCCTCCCCTCACCCCACCTCACCCCCCTTCCGTTTTTCCCCTCCACCCCTCCCCTCACTCTACCTTCCTTTCATCCCCCTCTCCTAATACTCATTCTCCCCCTCCTGTGTCTCCCCTCACCCCCTCCCCTCAGTCTGCCTCTCCCCCTCCCTCATTTCCCCCTTCCCTAAACTTACTCTTCACCCCTACTCTCTCCCCCTCCCCATATGTCTTTCCCCTTCCCATTTCCCCTCACTCTCTCCACATTCCATTTTCCCCCACCGCTTCCCTTTCCCCTCCCATATTTCCCCTCCTCTCTCTCCCCTCCCCTCCCTTCCCTTTCCTCTCCTCTCTCTCTTCCCCTCCCCTCGTCTCCCTCCCCATCTCTTTCCCGCCCTCCACCTCCACTCCCTTTTCCCTTCCCCTCATGTATTTCCCCTCATCCCTCTCATCTCTCTCTTCCCCTTCCCTCCCCTCCCTCCTACTCTCTTTCCCGCCCTCCACTTCCCCTCCCTTTCCCCTTCCCCTCCCATATTTCCCCTCATCTCATTCCCCTTGTTAACAGACTCGTTGCGGCATTTTTCAGACGATGCATTAGGGTGTGTGACTTATGCAGGAAGGGAGGGGAGGGGAGGGGAGGGGAGGGGGAAGAGGGGAAGCAGGGGGAAGGGGAAGGGTAGAGGAAGGGAGGGGAGCGGGAAGAGAGGGAGTAGGGGGAAGGGGAAGGGTAGAGGAAGGAAGGGGAGGGGGAAGAGGGGAAGTAGGGGGAAGAGAGGAAGCAGGGGGAAGAGAGGGAGTAGGGGGAAGGGGAAGGGTACAGGAAGGGAGGGGAGGGGGAAGAGGGGAAGTAGGGGGAAGGGGAGGGGTAGAGGAAGGTGAGGGGTAGGCAACGGGGAATTTAAGGCGAAAGGGAGCAAGGGAAGGGGAAGGAAGAGGGGAGAGGAATGGAGGGAATGGAGAGGGGAAGGTGGAAAGGAGAGGAGGAGAGAGAAGGGGAGGGGGAAGGAAAAAAATCAATATATAGAAAATTAAACCAAAAAAGAAAAATAATATCAAAATATATACGAAATCAAAATCAAAAATACATATGCAGAAAATTAAAATCAAAATAAAGAAAAAAAAAATAAAAAAGAAAAAAAATAAAAAAATAAAAACAAAAAATAAAGAAAAAATAAAGAAAATAAAAATAAAGAAAAAATAAAGAAAATAAAAATAAAGAAAAAATAAAGAAAACGAAAAATAAATGAGAAAGAAAAAATAAAGAAAATAAAAAATAAAAAAAAATAAATGAAAAAAAAATAAAGAAAAAACAAAATATAAATCAAAATAATCAAAATGAAAATATTTTTAGAGAATTAAAATCTAGATCCTTCGAGGCGACCAAGTTATATCCACCCTGTCACTAGAAACTCGAAAACTAGCCGAGGATGACCTATTCGAGGATGACCTACTTGAGGATGACCCAGTTGAGGATGACCTATTCGAGGATGACCTACTTGAGGACCTATTCGAGGATGACCTACTTGAGGATGACCTATTTGAGGATGACCCAGTTGAGGATGACCTACTCGAGGATGACCTGACTAAACCTCGACCTTTTTTGAGAATTTATGCGTCTCACAAGGGTGCAAAGATGAGACAGGCGGACAGACAGACAGAAGTAATTATAGGTCTCTCTCTCTCTCTCTCTCTCTCTCTCTCACCAGCCATCTATCCTCTCTCTCTCTCATTCCTTTGTGCCCATTTTTTCAAGGTCGCTTTTCAGGCCGCTCGTTGCATGGACGTGAAAAGCCAAGCAAAAAATAAATATGGCCAAAAATAAATGCGTCCCCCCTCCTTTTAACTTCTCGTTGTTGTAAAGAAAATGGGAGAAGGGAAAGAAAATGGGAGGAGGGAAAGAAAATGGGAGAAGGGAAAGAAAATGGGAGGAGGGAAAGAAAATGGGAGAAAGGAAAGAAAATGGGAGAAAGGAAAGAAAATGGGAGAAGGGAAAGAAAATGGGAGGAGGGAAAGAAAATGGGAGAAGGGAAAGAAAATGGGAGAAAGGAAAGAAAATGGGAGAAAGGAAAGAAAATGGGAGAAAGGAAAGAAAATGGGAGAAAGGAAAGAAAATGGGAGAAAGGAAAGAAAATGGGAGGAGGGAAAGAAAATGGGAGAAAGGAAAGAAAATGGGAGGAGGGAAAGAAAATGGGAGAAAGGAAAGAAAATGGGAGAAGGGAAAGAAAATGGGAGAAGGGAAAGAAAATGGGAGAAAGGAAAGAAAATGGGAGAAAGGAAAGAAAATGGGAGAAGGGAAAGAAAATGGGAGAAAGGAAAGAAAATGGGAGAAGGGAAAGAAAATGGGAGAAAGGAAAGAAAATGGGAGAAAGGAAAGAAAATGGGAGAAGGGAAAGAAAATGGGAGAAGGGAAAGAAAATGGGAGAAAGGAAAGAAAATGGGAGAAAGGAAAGAAAATGGGAGGAGGGAAAGAAAATGGGAGGAGGGAAAGAAAATGGGAGAAGGGAAAGAAAATGGGAGAAGGGAAAGAAAATGGGAGAAGGGAAAGAAAATGGGAGAAGGGAAAGAAAATGGGAGAAAGGAAAGAAAATGGGAGAAGGGAAAGAAAATGGGAGAAGGGAAAGAAAACAGACCACCCTCCCTTTTCCTCGTTTTTTTTTTCTTCATTTTCTTTCGATGCTTTCTCTGTTATTTTTCTTTTTTTCCTCACCCCTTCCTTCGTATTTTTTTGTTTTTGTTTTTTGTATCGTTTTCTGACAAAATTGCGCCTTCGCGTTGCATGCGATCGCCAAAATTTTTGTTTGGTATGTTACTAACACTCCCTGGACTTACCCCCAACGTAATGGAAAAAGAATTAGGTTGATATGTATTGCCGCTCTCGTGAAACACACACACACACACACACGCACACACACACCCACACACCCACACACACGGCCTGCCTTCATCACCTAGATTTTTTTCCTCTCCCTCACACACACACACACACACACACACACACACACACACACACACACACACACACACACACACACACACGCACACACACACACACACACACACGCACACACACACACACACACACACACACGCACGCACACACACACACACACACACACACACACACGCACGCACACACACACACACACACACACACACACACACACACACACACACAGCCAGACTTTATCACTCAGATTTTTTTTCTTACCAACTCTTTTTATTCCATCTTTTATCATATCCTTTTTATTATTATTATTTTTACGTCCCCTCCGCCTGCCTGTCCACTCAGGTTTCTGCCTCTCTGTTTTTTGCGATATCCAGACTTTGACATTCGTGTTTTTTTTGTGTGTTTTTTTTGTTTTATTTTTGCTTTTGTTTTTCACTGCCTGTTCTGTGCTTGGGCAGCCTCTCCCCCTCCTGTTCCTTTTATTTCCTGATTTTTTTCCTTCCCTTCCTTTGCTCTCTTCCCTGTATACCATTCTCTCTGTCTGTCTGTCTCTCTTACTGTCTCTCTCTCTCTCTCTCCATATATGTCTATCAGTTTCTCCCCTCTGCTCTCTCTCCGGATATATCTACTAATCTATTATAATATCTATCTATCAATCCAAACACAGTATATATCAGTATATGAGTATACCTATGAACGTTATATATCTACCTACCTATATACATACATACACATACATACATATACATACACATATAAACACACATACACATACATAGACCTACATACGCACATATACATACTCATACATAATTACATACACACGCATACATACATGCACACACATACATACACACAAACATACATATACATATTCATATATAATCACATACACATACATACAAACATACATATACACCTCAATCTATCTACCTATCTATCTATTTTTCTCCAATTTTCTCTCTTCATTTCCATCTCCAATTTCCACTCAAATCCATTCTATAGTCAGCGATTTTTGCATCCCGATTTGCCTCTCTCTCTCTCTCTCTCTTGTTCCTCCTCCTCCTCCGCTTTCTTCCTCCTTTCTCACTTTCCTTCCGATTCCCTCTTTCCTTCCCTCCCCTCTCTCTCTCTCTCTCTCTCTTCCCGCTATTTTCTTTCCTTCATTCTCCCTCCTGCTCATTCTCTCTCCCCTTCCTCATTTCAGTCCTAATCGTCTCTCTCTCTCTCTCTCTCTCTCTCTCTCTCTCCCTTTATCGCCTCTCCATTTTCCATTTCTCCCCTCAGTATTCATACGATACACGCACACACGTACACACACTTACACGCACACACGTACACATCAGCAATCGCCCCAGCATACGGTCATGCAAATATTTCTGTGCTGTGCTGCCTATTGAAAGAGAGAAAGAGAGAGAGAGAGAGAGAGAGAGAGAGAGAACTCAGGAGTGTTTGAAAAATGAGAGAGAGAAAAGAGAGAGAGAGAAGGAGAGAGAGCATAGTATAAGTAGATAGGAAATAGATAGACGGTAGTAAAATAGATAGATAGAAAGATAGGTAGGTAGGTAAGCAGGTAGATAGGTAGACAGAAGTATAGAAAGGTAGGTAGGTAGGTAGGCAGGTAAGTAGGTAGGTAGGTAGGTAGGTAGATAGATAGATAGATAGATAGATAAAAAGGAAAGAAAAAGTACGAGGAAATATGAAGTAGGCTGACGATAGATATAGATAGATAGATATAGATTGATAGTGCAAAAGGTCAGGGTTTTATCTATCTAATGACCCATCTATCGTAGTTACATGACCCCAGTGCTACCTAGGGACGTGAGAAGGGGAGGGGGGAGGGGGAGGGGAGGCAATAAGGGGGTTTCAGGAGGGAGGGGGAGGGGAGGGAATAGGGGGGTTTGGGAGGGAGGGGGAGGGGAGGGAATAGGGGGGTTTGGGGAGGGAGGGGGGGAAGGGCAGAGAAGAGGGGGTGGGGGAGAGAAAAGGGGAGAGAGGGGGAGGAAAAGGGGAGATGGGGAGGGGAGAAGGAAGAAAATGAAGGAGGGATTGAGTTGAAAAGAAAGGGGAGGGGAAGAGAAAAGGGGAGAGAGGGGGAAGAAAGGGGAGAGATGGGGAGGGGAAAGGGAAGAAATTGGAGGAGAGATGGAGGTGGGGAGAATGTGGTGGGGGAGAGGAGGGTGGGGGGAAATTCTTGCTCTTCATTCTTTGTCTTTAACTGATTGAAAAGGTTTTGTTAGGAGAAGGAAAAAGAGAGGAGGATGAAGGAAAGTGAAGGAAAGAGAGGAGGATGAAGGAAAGTGAAGGAAAAAGAGAGGAGGATGAAGGAAAGTGAAGGAAAAAGAGAGGAGGGTGAAGGAAGGAGAGGGAAATAGAGAGGAGGGTGAAGGAAAGAGGAGAGGGAAATAGAGAGAAGAGGGTGAAAGGAGGAGGAGAGGGAAAAAGAGAGGGAGGTGAAGGAAAAAGAAGGAAGGGTATGGTCTAAACCCGGAATACGTTACCGTGAAGCGATGAGGTCGAAGGTCATAGTGTTATCAAGTTAATTACCACCTCTATCACCCATACATGACCCCCACGCCCCCTGGGGATTGGTAGGGGGGGAGGGGAAGGGGGAGGGAGGGAGTGAGGGAGGGGGAGAGTAGGGGAGGGAGGAGGAGGAAGAAAAGGAGGTATTTCGGTCAAGTTTGATATCGTGAGAGAGAGAGAGAGAGAGAGAGAGAGAGAGAGAGAGAGAGAGAGAGAGAGAGCTCCCGCACGCAATATTAAAGTCAACACCACTTAGAGCGACAACAACAGCGTGTGTGTGTGTGTGTGTGTGTGTGTGTGTGTGTGTGTGTGTGTGTGTGTGTGTGTGTGTGTGTGTGTGTGTGTGTGTGTGTGTGTGTGTGTGTGTGTGTGTCTCAGATAAATTCTCTCTCTCTCTCTCTCTCTCTCTCAATATTCCCCCTTCCTCCCTCAGTCCTTCCTATCTCTCTCTCTCTCTCTCTCTCAACATTCCCCTTCCTCCCTCAATTCTTCCCATCTCTCATCCTCCCCTCTTCCTCCTTCCCTCCCTCTCTCTCTCTCTCTCTCTCTCTCAACACCACTTCCCAGAACTGACTAATTATGTCTCCCTCATTACCGCTCTAATTACGCCAACTGCCATGAAAAAAAAATCAAAAAAAAAAAAATCCCCCCCCCAAAAAAAAATCCCCCAAAATCCAAAAAAAAATCCTTTAAAAAAATCCCAAAAATTTTCAAAAAAAAAAAATATCAGTTCCATCATACTGGGAAAAAAAAATATATATGGAGAGGAGTATATATCACATCCATCCTGGCTTTAAAAATACAATATCCTGGAATATATGTAAAGCCCATGCTGCTAGTCACGAAGAAGTGCTATTTAATTTCTCAGTTCCATTCTCTCTCTCTCTCTCACACACACACACGCACACGCACACACACACACGCAAAGGAGGCTCAACAGGGTCATCTGAACGCGAACCCAGTGGACTGCAGGCTGAAGTTCCCTCCTCACCATCATCCTTTCGGGGGAGGGGGAGGGGAGGGGCGGGGGGAGGGGCGGGGGGGGGAGGGGGGAGGGGACCCACGTTAGTACCACAAAAAAAATATATATATATAGGAATGATTCACAATCTTTCTCCCCCCCCCGTTGGGTTAAGCTGATTTTTATGGATTTTAAAGTTAGCGATTAGGAGGGTACACGAAAACAACAACAAAAACAACAACAACAACAACAAGACACAAACAAACAAACAAACAAACAATAGCAACACACTCCCACCACCAAAATCATCACCATCATCATCATCATTATAATCATCACCATCATCACCACCACCACCACCTTCATCACCATCACCATCATCATCATCATTATAATCATCACCATCACCATCATCATCATCATCATCTAAGGGTACACACACACAAGGTATACACATATTTACAATGATTGTGTGTGTGTGTGTGTGTGTGTGTATGTGTGTGTGTGTGTGTGTGTGTGTGTGTGTAGTCTTTGTAACAATTCTTCCCTATTCTTGTCCCATAATTTTTTGAACAAGGCGAAATAAAATGAAAGAATTACCCGAATGTCGTGAGAGAGAGAGAGAGAGAGAGAGAGAGAGAGATTTAATGACATGCAAATATATACACTCGTTCTGTATCGAAGGAAATTTGCCCAACAGAACGTAAAGCCAAAAGCATGAAAGAGAGAGAGAGAGAGAGGCAGACAGACAGACAGAAGATGCATTATTACCTACCTTACCTATCTACCTGTCTGTCTACCTGCCTATGTATCTATCTACCTACCTACATACCTACATACCTACAAGCTCTTCCACAATGCAACCTTAAATTAAAATGAGATTCATAAGTAAAAAAACATCCTGACTACCCATACAGAGCCACACACACACAAACACACACACACACACACACACACACCTTTCCTTCTCTCTCATTCCATCTCGATCTATCATCCACCCACCCTCACACACACACCCACCCTCACACACATACACACACACACACACACACACACACACACACACACACACACACACACACACACACACACATTCTTGTTATGATTTAAGACTAATGGGGGTCTGAGTCCTGTAAGCGATAATAATAATGATAGAATGGAGGGAGGGCAGCGTTATTTCATAGGCTTAAAGAGGGGGTGGTGGTGGTGGTGGGGGGAGCTGGTGGGGTTGGAGGGGGAGGAAGAAGTGGGGTTGGACAGGGAGGAAGAGATGGGGGGAAGGAAGTGGGGTTGGTGGGGGAGGAAGGGGAGGGATATGGGGGAAGTAGGGGAGAAGTAGGAGTGGTGGGGGAGGGAGGGGAGGGATGTGGGGGTGGTGGGGGAGGGAGGGGAGGAGTGGGGGAGAATACATAGTCGTTCATACAATGTACAAAGACAAAAGCATATTGAGAGAGAGAGAGAGAGAGAGAGAGAGAGAGAGAGAGAGAGAGAGAGAGAGAGAGAGAGAGAGAGGGGTAAAGCAGTATTGTTCCAAAGGCTTACTGAGAGATTGGTGGGAGGGGGGAGAGGAGGGGGAGAGGAGGGGGAGAGGAGGGAGGAAAAGAGGGGGGGAGGGAAAGAGGGGGGAGAAGGGAGGAGGGGAAGAGGTGAGCAGGGGGAGAGGGAGAAGGGGGAGAGGGAGAAGGGGGAGAAAGGAGGGGGAAGTGAGGAAATGGGGGGAGGGGGGGAGAGAGAGGGG
>NC_136987.1:742500-752500 GCF_032717465.1 Coenobita brevimanus
TGAAAGGGGTGGAAGAAGAAAGGGGAGGAGAAGGAGGTTAGAAGACTAGGAGGCAGGATGTGGGAAGAGGACAGGGAAGAGATGAGGAGGAGGAGAGGGGAGAAGGGAAGGAGAGGGGAGAAGGGAAGGAGAGGGGAGAAGCGAAGGAGAGGGGAGAAGGGAAGGAGAGGGGAGAAGGGAAGGAGAGGGGAGAAGCGAAGGAGAGGGGAGAAGGGAAGGAGAGGGGAGAAGCGAAGGAGAGGGGAGGAGGGAAGGAGAGGGGAGAAGGGCAGGAGAGGGGAGAAGGGGAAGAGAGGGGAGAAGCGAAGGAGAGGGGAGAAGGGGAGGAGAGGGAGCAGGAGGAGGGGAGGAGAAATGACAAGGAGGAACAGTAAAGAGAAAAGGGGAGAATGGGGGAATGAAAGAGGGAAAGAGGAAGAGGAGGAAAGAGGAGAAGGGAGAGAGACTGAGAGGGAAAGAGAGGAGGGAGGGGAGAAGAGGGGAAAAGTTCAGGTACTCTCCTCTTTTTACTGCATCCCTCTCCTCTCTCTCCCCTCAGATCAACGAGAGAGAGAGAGAGAAAGAGAGAGAGAGAGAGAGAGAGAGAGAGAGAGAGAGAGAGAATTTTTTTCCCTTTATTCAGTTTCTTTAGTTTCTTTCTTCTTAATCATCTTCAATCTCTCTCTCTCTCTCTCTCTCTCTCTCTCTCTCTCTCTCTCTCTCTCTCTCTCTCTCTCTCTCTCCTAGTCACTCTCTTCTTCGCCTCTTCCTCTTAAGTCTCCTTGCTATCTCTTCTCATTTCCTGTGCCTCTCTTTTACACTTCTACTCTACAGTAACTCCCTCTCTCTCTCTCTCTCTCTCTCTCTCTCTCTCTCTCTCTCTCTCTCTCTCTCTCTCTCTCTCTCTCTCACACACACACACAAACACACACAGGTGAAAAAACAATCCACTAAGAAATCAGAGAAAAATCAGAATGGCACTCAGTAGAGCACATACCCCCGCCAAGGCCCAACATGCAGTTCCTTTTAAAAGCACATTTAAATCCGCCAGATCCGGAATTTTCTATGGATCCGCGCCAAACTGTACACATTCGTAGACACCAGCATCCTAAATATGCCTGATTTTTTTTTTTTTTTTTCATCAAGATTCACGTGATATTCACTGAGAAATTTACGAAAATGTCGAACAACGCCCTATCTCGCTGTGTTAAAGTGAAAAAAAAAATCCAGGATCCGCACCTTTATCCGGATCGGCACCAAAATTTAATGGGGTGTATTCTGGGCCAAGGCTCATTCTTCTACCAAGTTTCGTTAAAATCCGTCCAGTAGTTTTTGTGTAATCTTGCTCACAAACAAACCAACCAACAAACAAACAAAAGGACAGGGGTGAAAACATAACCTCCTTGGCAGAGCTAATCAAAGACAAAACTCAATAAAAATAACGTGTAATAAACAATAACCAGTCCCAATAAAGAGGAATAATAGAATAAATACCGAATAAATAAGAGGAAAGGTAAACACAGGTAAAAATAACACAGGCAAATCAATAGCACAGGTAAATCAATAACACAGGCAAATCAATAACAGGTAAATCAATAACGCAGGTAATAACACAGGTAAATCAATAATGCAGGTAAATCAATCACACAGGTAAATCAATCACACAGGTAAACACAGGTAAATCAGTAACACAGGTAAATCAATAACGCAGGTAAATCAATAACACAAGTAAATCAATAACGCAGGTAAACAGAGGTAAATCAATAACGCAGGTAAACACAGGTAAATCAATAACGCAGGTAAACACAGGTAAATCAATAACGCAGGTAAATCAATAACACAGGTAAATCAATAACGCAGGTAAATAATACAGGTAAATCAATCACACAGGTAAATCAATAACGCAGGTAAATCAATAACAGACAACGAATAAACAGTACAGTCCTTTGGCTGCCTCTCCCATCCCTTCCTACCTCGATTAATTAATTCTATCAATACACACTACAGATTTTGTGCTGGGAGGGAGGGAGGGAGGGAGGGAGGGGAGGGAGAGAGGAGAGTAGGAGAAAAGGTATGAGGAAAATACATAGAGGGAAGGAAGGGAGGGAAAGAGGGAGAGGGAGGGGTGAGTAGGAGAAAAAGTATGAGGAGAATACGTGGAGGGAAGGAAGGAAGGAAGGATGGAAGGAAAGGGGGATGGATTGATAGAAGGATGGAAGGAAAGGGGGATGGATTGATAGAAGGATGGAAGGAGGGAGGGAGGGAGGGAGGGAGAGAGGGGAGAGAGGGAGGGAGAGGTGAGTTGGAGAAAATATATGAGGCGAATACATGGAGGGAAGGAAGGAAAGAAGGAGGAATTGCTGAAGGGAGGGAGGGAGGGTGGGAGAGAGGGAGGGAGAGAAGGATGAATGAAGGGTGGGAGAGAGGGAGGGAGGGAGGGAGGGATAAATGGAGGGAGGGAGGGATAAAGGAAGGAAGAGAAAGGGAGAGAAGGACGAGAAGAGGGAAGAAAGAAAAAAGGAAGACAGGAAGGAAAACGATGAAAAGCAGAAAAATGAAGGAGAGAAAAGGAAGGAAGGGAGAGAGAGGGAGGGAAAGAAGAAAAAAGGGGTGAGAGAAAAAGAAGGGAGAAAAACGGAGGGAAGGAAGAAGAAGGGAGAGAAGGGAGAGAAAAGGAGGGAAGGGAGAGAAAAATTAATCGAAAAATAGAATAAAAATCAAGTGACTAAATATGAAAGAAAATGGGAAGAAAAATGAGAGAGATCAAAGGGAAGAGGAAGGCAAGGAGGAGGAGGAGGGGAGAGAAAGAGAGAGAGAGAGAGAGAGAGAGGAAGGGAGGGAGGGAAAAAAAAGAGGGGAGAGGCATCTAATCTCTGTCAAAGACCACTGGGTGTAAAATCGTCTGAGAAGAGGGAGGGGAGGGGGAGAGGAAAGAGGGGAGGGGAGGGGAGAGGAAAGAGGGAAGGGAGGGGTAGGGGGAGAGACGGGGCTATATTTGCATCTCACCCAAGGGTAAAAAGCAGCCAAGGTGGGCGGGATTTTGAGAAGCTGGAGGGCGATTTTATTATTATTATTATTATCATTATTTTTATCATCATCATCATCATCATCATCATCACCACTACCACCATCACCACCATCATCATCATCATCATCACCACCACCACCACCACCACCACCATCATCATCATCATCATCACCACTACCACCATCACCACCATCATCATCATCATCATCATCACCACCACCACCATCATCATCATCATCATCATCATCATCATCATCATCATCAACTTTCTTAAACTTCCTTAGCTGGGGAGTGAAGATGATTTTACTCCTTTTAGAGAGAGAGAGAGAGAGAGAGAGAGGAGGTAGCTAAGAGAGGAAAAGAGGGGAGGTATGAGGAAAAAGAGAGGAGGTAAGGGAAGAAAAAGAGGGGAGAGAAAGAAGGAAGGTAGAGAGAAAGAGGGGAGAGAATGAGGGGAGGTGGAGAGAGAGGGGAGAGAATGAGGGGAGGTGGAGAGAGAAGGGAGAGAAAAAGAGGGGAGGTAGAGAGAATGAGGGGAGGTAGAGAGAAAAAGAGGGGAGGTAGAGAGAAAGAGGGGAGAGAATGAGGGGAGGTGGAGAGAGAGGGGGGAGAGAATGAGGGGAGGTGGAGAGAGAGGGGAGGGATCAATTGTAGCATCTGAGGGGATTTCCCAGAGGTGGTGAGGGGAATATGAAGGAGGGGAGGAAAGGTGGAGGAAAGAGAGAGAACAGGAGGGAAAGGGGAGAGAAAGTAAGAGGGAGAGAAAGTAAGAGGGAGAGAAGAAGGAAGGGTAGGCTGTGGAAGGAGGGAGAGAGAGAGAGAGACAGAGAGAGAGAGAGAGAGAGAGAGAGAGAAGGGTGGGACAAGGAGAAGGGAAAGGCCCCAAGGGTGACTTTACTAAACTTTATGGTCTCTCTCTCTCTCTCTCTCTCTCTCTCACTCTCCCAACCCCTATCCCCGAGCGTGGGGGAGTGGGTAGGGGTGGGTCACTTCCCCAGGGGGTCAAAAGAAGGGAAATTTCTTTATACATTGTGATCTCTCTCTCTCTCTCTCTCTCTCTCTCTCTCTCTCTCTCTCTCTCTCTCCTTTTCCCTCTCCTCCTCCTGTTTCTCTTCTTCTTTTATCCTCTCTTCTCTCTCCTTCTCATCCTTTCTCCCTCCTTCTTCTTACCCTCCTCTCTCCCTCTCTCCCTCTACCCATCTAACATTCCCTCCTCCCCCTCCTCCTATCCTGTTTTTCTCTTCCCTCTTCCCCTCCTCTTTTTCCTCCCCTCTTCCTCCTCTTTTTCCTCCTTCCTCTTCACGCTCTCCAATCAAAAGATCCATTATCACTCTTTATATACAACAATATTCTCCTCACCATTTTTATCTTCTTCCTCCTCCTCCTCCTCTTCTTCTTTTTCCTCCTCCTCCTCCCCCTCTTCTTCCTCCTCCTCCTCTTCTTCTTTCTCCTCCTCTTTCTTATCTTGCTATCATTCTCTTCATTATTTCCTCCTACCTTTAATCATCTTCCTCTCCTCCTCCAATCCTCCTCCTCCTCCTCTTTCCTCTCCCCTCTTCCCTCCTTTCATTTCCTACCTCCTTCAGTCCTCCTCCTCTCTTCTTCCTTCCTTCTTGTCTCCACTGTCAGTTGTTATTATGTTCTCTCTCTCTCTCTCTCTCTCTCTCTCTCTCTCTCTCTCTCTCTCTCACCTCTTCCTTTCCTCAGCCTCTGACACTCCTTCCCTCTTATCTTTCTCTCTCTCTATCTTTTCCCTCCTCTTCTCTCTCTCTCCTTTCTCCCTCCCTCCTCCAATGTCTCTTTGTAACAGGAACACTCTCTCTCTCTCTCTCTCTCTCTCTCTCTCTCTCATTTCCTACTACTTCGTTTCCTTATCCACTTAGGCAATTCTCATTTCCTCTCTCTCTCTCTCTCTCTCTCTCTCTCTCTCTCTCTCTCTCTCTCTCTCTCTCTCTCTCTCATTCTAATAACTTTGAAAGCATTATTTATATTATCGTTACTACATCCTCTCTCTCAGTACTTCAGTATGTAATTCCTCTTCCCTTCCCACCATCGTCCTATCTTTCTTTCCATCATCATCATAATCACCATCACCACCACCACCATCAATATCATCACCACCACCACCACCATCATCATCATCCACCCCCTACCTCTCCTCCCCCCACACTATCATCACCACCACCATCATCCACCCTTACCCCTCTTCCCTCCACATCACCATCATCACCACCACCACCATCATCATCCACCCACTACCCCTCTTCCCTCCACATCACCATCACCACCACCACCATCATCATCCACCTTTACCCCTCCTCCCCTCACACCATCATCATCATCATCCATCCCCTACCTCCTCCCTCTCCCGCGCCCCCCTCCCCCCCCGTTCCAAAGTTTGTGAATCCATAATGTGGTTTTAAATTCGCCATTAAAAGATTTAAAAAGAAGGCGATAATGAAGGAATTTTCACATAGATTTTTCAGAAGGAGGGATAATTAGAAGGAGGGAAGAAGGAAAGATGGAGGGGAAGGAGGAGGGAAGGAAGGAAGATGGAGAAGAAGGATGGAAAGAAGAATGGATGGAATGAAAGAGGGAAGGAATGGAGGGAAGAAGAAAGTAAGATGGGGGGGAAGAAGGAAGGAAGGAAGGAAGATGGAGGAGGGAAGAAGGAAGGAAGGAATATGGAGGAGGGAAGAAGAAAGGAAGGAAGATGGGGGAAGAAGGAGGGAAGGAGGAGGGAAAGAAAGAGGGAAGGAAGGAGGGATAATTAGGACGGAAGGAAGAACGGAGAGAAAGGAAGGAATAAAGAGAAAGGAAGGAAGAAGGGGAGAAAGAATATGTTGGTAGGAAAGAATGAATGAATGAATGGAAGGAAGGAAGGTAGGAAAGAAGGAAGGAAGGAAAGAAGGAAGGAAGAGAAGGAAGGAGGGAAGGAAGGAAGGGGGGAAGGAAGGAGGGAGGGAAGGAAGGAAGAGACAAGGAAAGGAGGAAGGAAGGAAAGAAGGAAGGAAGGAAGGGGGAAAGGAAGGAAGAGACAAGGAAAGGAGAAAGGAAGAAAGTAAAAATAGAAGATGAAGACAAATATACAGAAAAAAGATATAGAAAAAAGACAGAAGATAGAAAAAGGAAAAAAAAAAGATTAAAAAATATATAGAAAAGATACAGAAAAAAATATGAAGAAAAAAAATACAAGAATAAAGATGAGGAAAAAGATAGAGAAAAAGATGAAGAAAAGATAGAGAAAAAGAAGAAGAAAAGATAAAGAAAAAAAGATGAAGAAAAAGATACAGAGAAAAAGATGAAGAAAAAATGAAGAAAAAAAGATGGAGAAAAAATGAAGAAAAAAAGATGGAGAAAAAATGAAGAAAAAAAGATGAAGAAAAAAGATACAGAAAAAAAATGAAGAAAGATAAAGAAAAAAAGATGAAGAAAATATAAAGAAAAAAAGATGAAGAAAGACAAAAAATATATAAAAAAAAGATAAAAAGAATCTGGGAAAAGATGATGACAAAAGATACAGAAAAAAAAATGAAGAAAGATGAAAAAATATGCAGAAAAAGGAAGAAAAATATTAAGATACAAAAAAAGGATGAAGAAAAAAGATAGAGAAAAAGATGAAGAAAAAGATGAAGAAAAAAAAATGAAGAAAAAGATGAAGAAAAAATGAAGAAAAAGATGAAGAAAAAAATGAAGAAAAAGATGAAGAAAAAAATGAAGAAAAAAATGAAGAAAAATATGAAGAAAAAATGAAGAAAATGAAGAAAAAGATGAGAAAGAAAAAGAATAAATGAAGAAAAAATTATACCTGAAGACGACGAGGGAAGAAAATGAAAAAGATGAAATAATTATGAAGAAGAAAAAAAGACAAAACCAATAAAAAGAAATGAGGAAAATAAAGACAATAAAGATGAAGAAAATGAAGAAAAAGATAAGGAAGAAAAATAATAAGAAAATAAAAATCAAGAAAATTATAAAAGATGAATATTTTTAAGACAACGGAATGGAAGAAAATATTAATGAAAATGAAGGAAACTGATGAGGAGGTGAATGTGAGAGAGATAAGGATGATGATAGGAATCTGGGAGGAGGAGGAGGAGGAGGAGGAAGAAGAGGAAGATGATGATGATGATAAGGAGGAGGAGGAGGAAGATGAAGAGGACGAGGAAGATGATGATGAGGAGGAGGATGGGGAAGATGAATAGGATGATGATGATGAGGAGGAGGAGGAGGAAGAGGAAGCGGAAGAGAATGATGATGATGATGATGATGAGGAGGAGGAGGAAGAGGAAGCGGAAGAGAATGATGATGATGATGATGATGATGATGATGAGGAGGAGGAGGAGGAGGAGGAGGAGATAAATAGGAAGATGAAGAGAAAAATAACAAGAGTGACGAAAGACAGAAGAGGGGAGAATAATGAGGGAGGGAAGGAAGGAAGGAAGGAAAGGGTAAGAATGGGAAGGAAAGGAAAGGAATAGAAGGAAGGAAGGAGGAATGGAAGGATGGACAGAAGAGTGAGTGTGAGGCTGGAATGAGAAAGGTGAAAGAAAATGAGTGAAAATTAAAGAGAGTGAAGAGAAAGTGAGAGAGGGAGGAAAGAGTGGAAAAGAGTGGAAGGATAAATGAGTGAAAAGAAAAGAGGAGGATAGTGAAGGGAGGAATGGAGAGAAAAGAGTGAGTGAGTGAGTGAGTGAGTGAGTGTGAGTGAAGGGCGATGATGGTGAGGCGATGGACACAAACTTTATAGATTGGCTTTAAAATATTGAGAGAGAGAGAGAGAGAGAGAGAGAGAGAGAGAGAGAGAGAGAGAGAGAGAGAGAGAGAGAGAGAATCCAATTTTTTCTATACTCTGCTCACTTCACTTGTCCTAAAATTCCTGTCTTTATTTTAGGCAGGAAAAGGATTTAGGAAGGAAAAATAAAAAATGACATGAAGGGGACAGAAGGAAGAGAGATAAGGGGAGGAGAGGAAGAGGACAGAAAAGGAAGTGGAAGGGGCGGGGGAGAGAAGAGGTAGAGGAAGAGGAGGAGGAAGAGGAAGAGGAGGAAGAAGAGGAAGAGGAACTGTTTTACTGTATAAGACTGCTTGATATTCTAAGTAAGCGCTCATTAAAGGGACTTGTTGAGGAGGAGGAGGAGGAGGAGGAGGAGGAGGAAGGAAGGAAGGAAGGAGGGAAATAAAGGCAGGAATGGAAGGAAAGAGGAAAGAAGGAAAACGAAGGAGGGAAAAAGAATGAAGGAGAAAGGAGAATAAGGAGGGAAAATGAAGGAAGGAAGGAAGGAAGACTTGGGAAAACGAGAGAGAGAGAGAGAGAGAGAGAGAGAGAGAGAGAGAGAGGAAAAAATACTGAAACTGAAGTCGTGCGGAAATTAATAGCCTTATCTTCTCGGCTTCCTCTCCCTCTCTCTCTCTCTCTTTCTGTGTGTGTGTGTGTGTGTGTGTGTGTGTGTGTGTGTGTGTGTGTGTGTGTGTTGGCCTGTCTCCAGCAATCCGTATGCAGAAATCACACACACACACACACACACACACACACACACACACACACACACACACACACACACACACACACACACACACACACACACACACACAAACACACACACACACCACGTATCTGCATTGACAAGGTTTCTCTCTATACCTCTCTCGCATTTCTGTATACTCTCTCTCTCTCTCTCTCTCTCTCTCTCTCTCTCTCTCTCTCTGTATATTGATAGATAGATAGATAGATATAATACGCATAGAAATCGAAGAGAAGAATAAGGACATAGAGCACGTGATAAAAAAAAAAAAAAATAGATTTCGAGATAATGTGAGAAAAAGAAAAAAATAAAGAAAAAGAAAAAGGAAAATGAAGAAAAAATAAAGAAAAATAAAGAAAAAGGAAAATGAAGAAAAATAAAGAAAAAGGATAATGATTAAGCAATTTATGTGTATTAATAAAAGGACAGGTGTATAAGACAGGTGTATAAGGACAGGTGTATAAGACAGGTGTATAAGACAGGTGTATAAGGACAGTATAAGGAAAGGTGTATAAGGACAAATAAGGACAGTATAAGGACAGGTGTATAAGACAGGTGTATAAGGACAAATAAGAACAGGTGTATAAGGACAGGTGTATGAGGACAGGCGTATAAGGTGAGGTGTATATGGACAGGTGTATAAGGACAAATAAGGACAGGTGTATAAGGCAGGTGTACAAGGACAGCTGTATTTTTGAGTGTAGGTAAAATGAATAACTTAAAAAAAATAAAAACTCAAAAAAGACATGTTTAAAAGAGAGTAAAAGAAAAAAAAAAAAAAGCGAGGATGAAGGAAGAACTTGGTGTGGAGTCTCGTGGCGGATCAGAAGCAGCGACGTGTGTGTGTGTGTGTGTGTGTGTGTGTGTGTGTGTGTGTGTGTGTGTGTGTGTGTGTGTGTGTGTGTGAGAGAGAGAGAGAGAGAGAGAGAGGAACCTAAAATTAAAGCAATCCACCTTAAGAGAAAATTAAAGAGAGAAAATGGGACCCAGGGAAGGACGCTCCGTAACACCCCTTCCTCAGTGACTTATTCTATATATTACCCCTTAACATTCCCTTCCACGTTATATAAAACTATGCTGAGTTTAAAGACAGCTTAATTGCATACAAGGGGGTCCGTAGTAACTCTCCTTTAGCGATTTATTCTATATGTTATGCCTTAATATTTTTTTTAATGTAGTTACTGCTCATATATTCAATCGTATTTTTTCTCCCTTTCTCCATTACTTCCCCTCTCCCTTCTTCTCTCCCTCCCTTCATTTTCTTTCCCCTCCCTCACCCTTCTTCCCTTCCTCTCCCTCCCTTCTTCCCTCCCCCCTCCCCATTTCTCTTCTCATTCTATTCTTCCTGTCTCATTCTCTCTCCTCATCCTCCCTCCCTTTTTCCCTCCCCCTCCCCTCCCTTTTTCCCTCCCCCTCCCTTCCTCCTCTTTCCTCCCCCTTAACGAAAGGGATTGATGTGCCGACTCTA